>NW_024068281.1:0-195897 GCF_009389715.1 Phoenix dactylifera
ACAGACAAAAAGATAGAGAGTTGATTTTCAGCACTACAGTACTCGAGTCGACTCCAGCTACAGTCGAGTCGACTTTCAGCTATAGTGCCGGCAGATTCCTATTCACGAGTCGACTCCTGCTTCAGCCAAGTCGACTCCTGCTTCAGCCGAGTCGACTCGAGCACGCTGGGAGGCATAACTGTTAGATGTATGCCCTAGAAGCCAATTTGGCTGACACATTGTTGATTCTAGGGACATAATTTTGTACTTGACTGTTTATTATTGAATAAATAAAAGGCATCTTTTCATTCATATTATTTATGTGTCTATGAATCGTCCAAGGAATTAATAAGATGATGATACATATTCTCAAGAGTTGAGAATTTGAGCCATGTATCATTGGTGATTAATTTCTAAATGCTCCTGATCAAAGGATCATCACGAGGACGGTGATCGATCCGATCAGTGCACAGATCACTTTCCTTCTGGATGGACGAGACTTGAGTCCACAGTGTAGGGACACTGAAGTGATAGTGCAGGTGCTTGTTAGAGAACAAGGGTACTGAGCGTGACCAAGACAAGAAGTCACTTGGATGTCTATCCACTCGTCAGTGACTTGCTTGATGTTGCAGTAGTGTGACTGGTCCTTTGACCTGCGGTGCTTCGGCTACTCACAGTGATGTTATTGTAGTTTGACTGCACACATACATGGTCTCTAGCCATATGGATCCATGCAGTGTAGATTGGCTGCAGTAGGTTCACTGTAGGAGTAGGGTATGCACCTATAAGGAATCTATCGACCTTGATAGAAGAGGAGTGATCCTATGTGATTTGTTAGACTGAGTTCTAAGACCTTGGCCAGGGCAGTAATATAAAGTGGAAAAAGAGTTTTCCACTATCGAACTCAAATCGAATAAATCTTGACATATGACAGACGATGGGGTTTGACGAGTTGTCCATGACCTCCGTCCTGTAGGGATCCACGATAGTAGGACTGTATCACATGTTAACTGCACCTAGAGGTTCATCATTCCATTCTGCTGGGTAGCCACTACATGCTGCTAGGTGTCACTGGTGGATGGTGGGACTCATAGGGATTATCTTGATGATCGATAAACCCTAATGAGTTGAGTTGGAATCGTTCCAACCCATTGAAAGGAGTTTTTAATGATATAGTGATAGAGATCACAATATATCTCACTACCAGTCAGAATAGAACCTATGGGGTCACACACACTAGAAGTATTGACCGATCCGATGGTTGAAATTGTGATTAGGAATCACAAGTAATCAATTTGATTGATAAGAAGTTGAAGAAGGAACAAAGGAAATTAATTAATTAGACTTAAACACAAATCCTACTTCGGGTAGGATTCCTAGAGTCCTAATTGGATTAGGGCTGGGAATCCTAGTTGGAGTAGGACTGGAATTCCTACTTAGAATAGGATTCCTACAATCCTAATGAGATTAGGAATTTTGAATCAAAATTGGATTCCTACTTGGAGTAGGATTCCTAGAAATCCTAATTGGATTAGGACTACGGATTCAAATAGAGTCCTAATTGGATTAGGACTAAAATTAAACAAATCCTAATTGGATTAGGATTCCTTAAGTCTAAATTAATTAATAATCTAATGAATCAACATGACTCCTAATTGGATTAGGATGGAAGAGTTCAATTGAGTCATGGTTCATTCAAGTCCTAATTGGATTAGGACTAGCGTAGATTGAACCCAATATGGTCAATCCTAATTAGATTAGGACTTAACCATAAGAGAGGCACCCAATCCTCTTTGGAAGAGGATTAGGGCATCACAAGAAGGAGGGATCACGCCCCTCCTCCTCTCCTTGTGTGCGGCATGAAGAGAGGGGCTGGCGCCCCCCTTCCCTCTTAGGCAATATGTCTAGGGCTCCTAGATTGTAGGAGCCCTAGATGGCTTTATAAGGAGGCATGAGGCCGGCGCCCTAGGTAGAAGAGCTCTCCCTCTCCTTGCAGCCGTGGCCTCCTTCTCCTCCTTCTCCATCTTCAGCCGCAAGCAAGGAATCAAAAGAAGGTGATTGGCGGCCCTCCTCCATCCTTGCTTTCTTCCTCCAGCGCAAGGAAAATAAAAGGGCTGCAGTCAGGCTTTGGTTCTTCTTCAAAGATCCTTCTTCTTCCTCCTCTCTAGTGCAATCAAGAGTTGATTGAAAGAGAGGACATCAGCCATCAAAGCTATCTCTGCAAGGGAGCTAGCACCCCGGTGAGATCGAGAGCTTGGATCGGATCCTGCTTCGTGTGGATACCCGTAGAGGCCAGATGTTTGAACGGCTTCAAGCGAACCCTCTTCCAAAACCACGAATTCAGATTTGCGGTGATCATCTACCCGTGCAAGGTGAAGATTTGATCTTCCTAATAGTTTTAAAAGTTTTAATTCTTACCTAATTGCGAAAGGTCTCGAAACAACGTTCATGCGATGAACGTCGATCCCGCGCATGCCTCTTCCGCTGCCATCTGATTTAATTTTTGAAATATCAGCGGCATGGGCGGATTCCCAACAGTGGTATCAGAGCCTAGGCTTCGTAGATTAAGGTAAGAATTAAATATCTAAAGGCTTATTAGATCTGAAAATTGAATGATCATGCATGCTGAAAAATTCTGCATGCAGATTTTTCAGGGGTGCTGATTTTTGCATGCTGGTTTTTATGTGATAAAAAGATGATTCTAATTACATTGTTAATGGGATTACAAAGTTTAGAATCATGATTAGCATGATCAGCGACCTATGTCATGATATAATCAGTTAGTTTTCAGATCTGAAAATTATAATTGTTGCATACGGTGATGATCATAGGATTCAAACCCTTTTGGTATCAAATGTAATGACCTGCGATGTGATCTGCGATGTCATGTAATTTTTCAGATGCTTGCATGCATCTTATTTGATGTTTTGAGAGGCCTGCGTGCCTCCTAAAAGAAGATGTAATTTATTTTTATTTTTATTTTACATCTGGTTGTATTTCTATGATGTGATGTACATCAACGATCAAGCTGAAGCAAAGGCATGAGATGAAAGGTGATCTAAGCGGTTGATGGCGATGGGATCAAGAGTTGATCAAGGATCGAATCAAGGAGGCTTGGAACCAATTCAAGAGTTGAAGACCACTTGATCGATTGATGTGCATGTGCTTGTAATACGACCTAATTAGAATCCATGATCATCACCTAGTTAAAGTTTAGCTTTAATTTGATGCTGCGATTATAACTGCCTGTGAAGTGCCGTTTACATGTGATGTGAATGCGAGTCGGGTAGATAGGTTTACATATGATGTAGCAAACCCAATTGAGACCTAAATCAAAACCTCCTCAATCAAGTCGAGAGTGAACCGACATGAGCAAGTCATATTAGATTAATTGATCTAATTGGTGTCTAGGAAAGCATGAAAGGTGGTTACTTAATTAGGACCTTACTCTCTGAGTAAGGGGAGCCTCCCACCTGCTTACCTGGCCAATTGTTCGATTACCTCTTATGAAGGGCTCAAGTTGCAAACACTAAGACCTGATTAACCAATATTAAGTCAATAGGTCTTCCACTGTAGTAGAGCTGCTAAGGCCTTTCTGATGTTGATTTGTCTCGGCTGGACACAGTGGTCAAGTTACATCGGGGGGCTGGACCTCTCTATAGACATGAGATATTGTAGGGTAAAGGTGGGGTTGGGCACCAATAACTGTTAGGTGAGGACCCAATGACGACTTTATTCCTACGGTTATACGGTGGGTCTGACTTAACTAAGAAATGGGACCAATAACTGTTAGGTGAGGTCTTCATGGCTTAGAGACCAAGTTACACTGCTACATGCTTGAGAAGCATTGTACAAGAGTTGTACACTCATCCATCTATGTGTCACCAATAACTGTTAGGTGAGGTGGCATGTAAATCGGTGGGACCGCAGTACCCACTAGAAACCCTAGTCGTGTGGGATTTCCGTTTCCCTACCAGGGGAGTGTGAGGGATTCGAGAAAATAGTGGGAGTTACATTTGTTCTAAAAGACCTTAGAACAGATTAGGATCAAGTACAAAAGTCTAACTAGAATCTTTACTCTCTGAGAATTATAAAGTCAGCTTCTAGACTCTTAACTCATATCCTATAGAACAACCGTTTGACCAAACCCAATTATAAAGATTGGCTCAGCAAATTTCAAAAATAGTTTTGAATTGTGAGAAATTTGGGTATATGCTAGACCATGGAGTCCCCATGTTACCAATCCGTCCGATCACTGATCAGCGTAAGACGCTTGTTAAGTGGACGAACAATAACAATAAAGTTAGGTGCTGCACAAAGGCATCCATGTCCAATGCATTACAATGCCAGCATGAGAACATAAAGATTGCCAGGGACATATTAAATCACCTGCAAAAGTTGTATGGTGATCAGAGTCACGCAGCTCGGTTTGAAGTGTCCAAGAGGCTCTTCAAAGCCAAGATGCACGATGGGCAGTCTGTCCATGATCATGGTTTGACCATGATAAAGGACTTAGAGAAGCTTGAGAAGCTTGGCATGACCATGCACAAGGAATTGCAAACGGATTTGATCTCGCAATCCCTTCTAGCTTCATATGAATAGTTTATAGTAAACTACCATATGAACAAGGTTGTATGCACTAAAATAGAATTGTTAAATAAATTGGTAACTACCTTAGGAACCTTGAAGAAGTTCAAGGGGCACCGTTTTCGCTGTCAAGTTGGTTTCTACTTTCAAGAGAGAGTCTATTTGGAAGAAGAAGAAGCCTGCGAAGAAGCAGAAGACTAAGAAAACACCAAGTAAGGAAGTTCCAAGAAAAAAGCCAATTGCAAGGAAAAGTGT
The DNA here is from genome assembly GCF_009389715.1 of Phoenix dactylifera. Taxonomy (NCBI): domain Eukaryota; kingdom Viridiplantae; phylum Streptophyta; class Magnoliopsida; order Arecales; family Arecaceae; genus Phoenix; species Phoenix dactylifera. The sequence goes on from NW_024068281.1 coordinate 4,822, forward strand.
TTCCATTGCATCATGGACGGCCATTGGAAGAGGAACTGTTCTACATACATGGGAAGCATAAAGTACATGAAGGGTGACAGACCTTCAGAAGGTTTTTCAGATATGCTCAGGATACTTAGGGACTGTGACCTATTGCTAGTAGAAATTTGATTTCTGTATTTTATTTAGCATAGAAAGATTTTTATTTATTTGAAAAATTAAATTGATTTAACATGGTTTTAAGATTGACAGTCTCTATCACATACATATGGATGTATTTGTGAATATATCTGAGCAAACAGTGAATACCATAGGATCTAATAGATCCAAAAATGAGATAAATCTAAAGTATTTAAGGCACCTCAGGCTTGGCCATATAGGAGAAGACAGAATAAACAAATTGGAGAAACATGAGCTTTTGGGCTCATTGATTTTCGAGTCATATTTGATTTGTGAATTCTGCCTTCAAGGAAAGATGGCCAAATTATCCTTTGTAGGACACAGGGAGGTTCACTGAAATACTTACCCTAGTACACACTGATGTGTGTGGCCCATTCGATGTGCAGGCTAGGGGTTGTAATTTTTTACTTCAATTTACCGATGATTATTCACGGTATGGATATGTGTATGAGACACAAATATGAAACTTTTGAAAGGTTCAAAGAGTTTAAATATGAAGTAGAAAAATATATAGAAAAACTCACTAAGGTTCTTCGATCAGATCGAAGAGGTAAATACCTTAGTTGAGAGTTCCGTGATTATCTCAAAGAAAATGGTATAGTTTTATAATGGACTCCTCCTGGTACACCTCAGTTCAACGGAGTGTCGGAGAGGAGGAATCGGACTCTATTGGATATGGTCCGATCCATGATGAGTTTCACTGATTTACCCTTGTCTCTTTAGATAGATGCCCTATTTTCAGCGATTTATTTATTGAATAGAGTTCCCTCTAAATCCGTTCCTACCACACCGTATGAGATATGGCATGGTAAGAAACCAAGTCTGGGTCATCTCAAGATTTGGGGATGTCCGGCCCACGTCAAGAGACTACAGGCGGACAAGCTAGAGGCTAGGATCATAAGTGCTCGTTTTATATGATATCCTAAAGAGTCATTAGGATACAATTTCTATATCTCAGAGGATCACAATGTGTTTGTGAGCCGTCATGCCATCTTCTTGGAAAATCAGTTTATCCTTGATAGAGGCAGTGGGAGGAAAATTGAGCTTGAAGAGAAAGTCTCTGAAAAGCAACGAGTCATGGATCCTATAGAACCCATTCATAAAGAGCCAGTACACGATGTCCCTCAACCACCTCGTAGATCTAGTAGGGTCTCCCATCCTCCCGATAGATACTTAGGTATACTAGAAGAGGATACCGAGGAAATGTTCCTAGTGGGAGATAGGGATCACATACAGGATCCCAAAACCTACAACGAGGCAATATCTGATATCGATTCCGAGAAATGGCTGGAAGCTATGAAGTCAGAGTTAGACTCCATGCGTTCCAACCAAGTCTGGACCTTAGTAGATCCACCAGAAGGTATTATACCTATTGGATGCAAATGGATCTACAAAAGAAAGATAGGTTCGGATGGAGAGGTAGAGACCTATAAAGCAAGGCTTGTGGCGAAAGGGTATAGTCAGCGCGAAGGCATTGACTATCAGGAGACCTTTTCACCTGTAGCCATGCTAAAATCCATCCGAACATTGCTTGCCATTGCAGCATTTCATGATTATGAAATCGGGCAGATGGATGTGAAAACTGCTTTCCTGAATGGATATCTTGATGAAGATATCTATATGGAATAGCCTTTGGGTTTCACTTCCAGTGATGGAGATCACAAGGTCTGCAAGCTGCAAAGGTCCATCTATGGACTAAAGCAAGCATCTCGGAGTTGGAACACTCGTTTCGATGACGCAATCAAAACGTTTGATTTCATCAAAAACGAAGAGGAACCGTGTGTTTACAAAAAGGTTAGTGGGAGTGCTGTCGTTTTTCTCGTACTGTACGTAGATGACATTCTCCTGATTGGGAATGATATTCCCATGCTAACCTCGGTCAAGGTCTGGTTGTCAAAAGAATTCTCCATGAAAGACCTTGGGGAAGCATCCTATATTTTGGGAATAAAGGTCTATAGAGATAGATCTAAAAGAATGCTTGGCCTTTCACAGAAGATGTACATAGAGGAGGTGCTGAAGAGATTCAACACATGAGCAAGATTTCCTATGCATCGGCAACAGGAAGCCTCATGTATGCCATGCTGTGTACACAACCTGATATAGCTCTTGCTGTGAGTGTCACAAGCAGATATCAGTCGGATCCAGGCAAGAAGCACTGGATATCTGTGAAAGAACAGTCTTAAGTACTTGAGAAGAACTAAGGACATGTTCTTGGTCTTTGGGAGAAGATCAGAGTTGAAGGTAGAAGGATGCACACATATTGATGATAGAAAGTCTACATCAGAATATGTGCAATTGTGGTTCAGTAAATTGAAAAAGTTCCAAACAACCGATCATTATAGATCTACCTTAGAAGCTGAATGTTAAGCCGTATCTAAGGGTGCAGTGGAAACCTTCTGATTAAAAGTTAATTGCAGAGTTAGGTGTAATGTCATTAGATGCCATAACACTTTACTGCGATAACATTGGCACCATAGCACTAGCTATGGAGCCATGGTCTCATCAGAAGTCCAAGCACATAGAGCGGCGCTTCCATTTCATACGCGACTATGATGTAGAGGTGCAGAGAGTAGACTCCGCGGATAACGTGGCAGACCCGTTCACTAAGCAGCTGAGTCAGCAAAAGACTGAAGCCCACCTTGAGAAGATGGGCCTAAGATATATGACCAATTGGCTTTAGTGCAAGTGGGAGATTGTTAGATGTATGCCCTAGAAGCCAATTTGGCTGACACATTGTTGATTCTAGGGACATAATTTTGTACTTGACTGTTTATTATTGAATAAATAAAAGGCATCTTTTCATTCATATTATTTATGTGTCTATGAATCGTCCAAGGAATTAATAAGATGATGATACATATTCTCAAGAGTTGAGAATTTGAGCCATGTATCATTGGTGATTAATTTCTAAATGCTCCTGATCAAAGGATCATCACGAGGACGGTGATCGATCCGATCAGTGCACAGATCACTTTCCTTCTGGATGGACGAGACTTGAGTCCACAGTGTAGGGACACTGAAGTGATAGTGCAGGTGCTTGTTAGAGAACAAGGGTACTGAGCGTGACCAAGACAAGAAGTCACTTGGATGTCTATCCACTCGTCAGTGACTTGCTTGATGTTGCAGTAGTGTGACTGGTCCTTTGACCTGCGGTGCTTCGGCTACTCACAGTGAGGTTATTGTAGTTTGACTGCACACATACATGGTCTCTAGCCATATGGGTCCATGCAGTGTAGATTGGCTGCAGTAGGTTCACTGTAGGAGTAGGGTATGCACCTATAAGGAATCTATCGACCTTGATAGAAGAGGAGTGATCCTATGTGATTTGTTAGACTGAGTTCTAAGACCTTGGCCAGGGCAGTAATATAAAGTGGAAAAAGAGTTTTCCACTATCGAACTCAAGTCGAATAAATCTTGACATATGACAGACGATGGGGTTTGACGAGTTGTCCATGACCTCCGTCCTGTAGGGATCCACGATAGTAGGACTGTATCACATGTTAACTGCACCTAGAGGTTCATCATTCCATTCTGCTGGGTAGCCACTACATGCTGCTAGGTGTCACTGGTGGATGGTGGGACTCATAGGGATTATCTTGATGATCGATAAACCCTAATGAGTTGAGTTGGAATCGTTCCAACCCATTGAAAGGAGTTTTTAATGATATAGTGATAGAGATCACAATATATCTCACTACCAGTCAGAATAGAACCTATGGGGTCACACACACTAGAAGTATTGACCGATCCGATGGTTGAAATTGTGATTAGGAATCACAAGTAATCAATTTGATTGATAAGAAGTTGAAGAAGGAACAAAGGAAATTAATTAATTAGACTTAAACACAAATCCTACTTCGGGTAGGATTCCTAGAGTCCTAATTGGATTAGGGCTGGGAATCCTAGTTGGAGTAGGACTGGAATTCCTACTTAGAATAGGATTCCTACAATCCTAATGAGATTAGGAATTTTGAATCAAAATTGGATTCCTACTTGGAGTAGGATTCCTAGAAATCCTAATTGGATTAGGACTACGGATTCAAATAGAGTCCTAATTGGATTAGGACTAAAATTAAACAAATCCTAATTGGATTAGGATTCCTTAAGTCTAAATTAATTAATAATCTAATGAATCAACATGACTCCTAATTGGATTAGGATTGAAGAGTTCAATTGAGTCATGGTTCATTCAAGTCCTAATTGGATTAGGACTAGCGTAGATTGAACCCAATATGGTCAATCCTAATTAGATTAGGACTTAACCATAAGAGAGGCACCTAATCCTCTTTGGAAGAGGATTAGGGCATCACAAGAAGGAGGGATCACGCCCCTCCTCCTCTCCTTGTGTGCGGCATGAAGAGAGGGGCCGGCGCCCCCCTTCCCTCTTAGGCAATATGTCTAGGGCTCCTGGATTGTAGGAGCCCTAGATGGCTTTATAAGGAGGCATGAGGCCGGCGCCCTAGGTAGAAGAGCTCTCCCTCTCCTTGCAGCCGTGGCCTCCTTCTCCTCCTTCTCCATCTTCAGCCGCAAGCAAGGAATCAAAAGAAGGTGATTGGCGGCCCTCCTCCATCCTTGCTTTCTTCCTCCAGCGCAAGGAAAATAAAAGGGCTGCAGTCAGGCTTTGGTTCTTCTTCAAAGATCCTTCTTCTTCCTCCTCTCTAGTGCAATCAAGAGTTGATTGAAAGAGAGGACATCAGCCATCAAAGCTATCTCTGCAAGGGAGCTAGCACCCCGGTGAGATAGAGAGCTTGGATCGGATCCTGCTTCGTGTGGATACCCGTAGAGGCCGGACGTTTGAACGGCTTCAAGCGAACCCTCTTCCAAAACCACGAATTCAGATTTGCGGTGATCATCTACCCGCGCAAGGTGAAGATTTGATCTTCCTAATAGTTTTAAAAGTTTTAATTCTTACCTAATTGCGAAAGGTCTCGAAACAACGTTCATGCGATGAACGTCGATCCCGCGCATGCCTCTTCCTCTGCCATCTGATTTAATTTTTGAAATATCAGCGGCATGGGCGGGTTCCCAACAATAACGGCTAGTTTTTTCTTGACTCCAACTACTTTATTTTTATCTCTAACGGCTAGATCTTTACTCCGACGCCATCCAAAGCTATAAAATCAAGGAGAGAGCTAGAAAAGAAGTTAAGGAAGTGGGAGAAAACACATAGGGAAGAGATTTCAAAGAGATTTCAAGAGAAACCTCCCAAAAGTACAAAAGGGCCATTCAAAGCAAAAAAGAGAGAAGAAGAGCATCCGAGTGAATCCCAAAGCTTCCTCTCCAACTGTGTGCTGCCTCAGTGATCCTCTACCTCGTGCAAAATTAGAAGAGGGTCAAGTAAAGAAGAAGCCGAGTTCCTTCATTTGCAAAACTTGGTTGAGGGCTTCTTCTCTTTACTCTATTTGTTTACATTGTTATATCTGCTTGTTTAAGAAGCTTGTATTTATTTTAAACTCTTGTTCTAATATCTTGTAACTTGATTCAATTAAGGGATTGAATCAAGGGGTTAAGGTTTGTTCGTGAGCCAAAGAAAAAAATCAACGGTGTAAGGTTGTGGTTGGTGAACCGGAAAAAACCAACTGGGTTTGATTGTGAACCCGAAAAAACAATCGAGTGGTTCTAGTCGGTGAGCCTGTGAAAACCGACCGAATTCGTTGTTATCTCGTGAAAACAACAAGTTAGGTTGTGAGCTTGTAAAACAACCGGCTGTAATATGAGGGATTATAGTAAAATTTCCAAGAGGTCTTAGGGAGTGGATGTAGGTGCTGGGGTGCACCAAACCACTATATGTTTGTTGTGTTTGTGATGCTTTCTTTCATTGTTTATTTTCCTCACTTACTTACTTAGATAAATATCTAATTGAATTGCTTGCTTAACTCTTATCCGCGCATCCTTTAGTTGCAAGTATATTCAAATTGTTTAATCAAGTTTCATTTAATAAAACTGCATTAAGATTCATTGTATTGAAATGCTTGCTTGGGAAAATCTAGACTAATTGTTTATTGAGTCCGCTGTTTAATAGTTTTAATCTTGATCAGATTAGAATCAAACTATTGCTAAGTTTAAATTTCACTGTGCATCTATATAACTTAGCTTAATTAATGAAAAAGTTTAGAAGTAGTTGAAAAGTTTTAAAAGACCCAATTCACCCCCCCCCCCTCTTAGGTTGTATCTACTGGGCAACAAGTGGTATCAGAGCCAGGTTCTCTAAGATTAATTATTGATCTCACGATCAAAAGCCAAAGATCATGACAACTCAAATAGATAGTTTTCTAGGAGAGGACAATTAATTGATACACCTCCACTATTTAATGGCATAAACTACACACATTGGAAAGCACGCATGTGCATTTTCATACAATTACTTGATTATAATTTATGGAGCATTATAGTCAATGGGACACACACAAACACAAACACTAATCATAATAAGAAAATGGCTCAACAAAATTCAAAAGCCATGAGCCTATTATATTGTGCATTAGATGGGAATGAGTTTAATTGTATATCTTCTTGCATAACTGCTAAAGACATATGGAATATGCTAGAGACTAAATATGAAAGCACTAACATTTTTAGTGAATCTGAAAGTAGCTCTAAAGAAGAAGAGAGGCAAGGTGATATTGAAAACCTATGCCTTGTGGCACACAAGGACGAGGTATGTATTGAAACGCAAAGTGTCTCCTCTTCTGAATATGAAGTATATAATAAACTTGAAAATGAGTTTACACTTGATGAGTTACATGATGCATTTCTTGATCTAATGAAAGAACATAAGAAACTCATTTGTAAAAACAAGAACCTGAAAAATGAAAAGAAAACCCTAGTAAATGAAAAACTGAAACTGTCTAATAATTATGAAACACTAATTAAGAAACATACTAATAAAACTAAAATCTTAATTAAAGAAAATAAAAAACTAAATCAGAAAAATCAACTTCTTACTGAAAGTCATGATAAACTTAAGAAAAATAATGAATTGCTTTCAGAAGATAATAGAAAACTAACTAAAAAAGTTGAAAATTTGAAACCTATTGTTGAAAGATTCACTCTCACCTCTGAAAAATTAAATTCAATGATAGAAAATTCAAGAGCTGGATATGACAAAGTTGGATTGGGATATCAACCATGGTACATCCAAAAATCTTTCAAGAATATATTTGTTAAATCCTCCGTTGTCTATCCTAAAACAGATTCTTATAAATATGATGAACAAAAATTAATTAAAATCTCTTCTGTTCATCCTAAAATAGTTTTTCATAAATTTGATGAACCTAATGAACAAAATCAGAAAATTAAAAATTCATCATCTACTTATGTTAAATCTATGATTGTTAAATTTAACAAGGATATGCAGAAATACACATCTTGTAATCCTAAAATCTGCAAGTCTATGGACAAAATAGCTATTAAGAAAATATGGATTCCAAAAGGTAACCTACAAGGACCCAAAAGAGCTTGGGTTTTTAAGTTGAAAATCTGAATATTTTCTGCAGGTGTGTCTAGCACTCAAGAGTCCAATAAAAGATGTTAATTTGCACATTGGGTGCTCTAGACATATTTTAAAGAATGAAACTTAAAATATACTTAAGAAAAGTAATTGAAAAATAGAAGAAATAATGAAATTAGTAATTCTTGCATCCTCTCATACTGAAATTGTTTTATTAGTTGATTAAAACATAACTTGCAAGTATTAATCATTTTTTTGTGATATAAGTGATATTTTTGATATAAAAAATATATATCCAAAACACTCTATCTTTCTATATTATGCTTTACTTATAGATGGATAATTTGGTCAATCAATTCTTCCAGAATAACTCTATGAATTTTTTATATGCTTGATTGAGAGTTCTTATCCATGGCATTATCTTCTATTGATCATAGACATAAGAATATGTACTTGATATGCTCTTAAAAAATATGCATTATAAATACTAATATCAAAGAAATTTTTTTGGCATATAAAATTAACTTATGCTAGTATGGACTTAATTTCAAAAGATTTTGTCATTGGTTTACTTAGATTATCTTCTGCAAGGTCAAAGTTTGCTATACATGTTAACTAAGGAAATAAATAAGAATCAATTTCTAATTCTAAAGATGTTGTTTCCATCACTAAGTTTTCAAAAGCTTACATTGGATTTGTTCTTGGCAAATAAAATTGAAGTATTTTTTGTATTTGCTAAATCTTATAAAAGTGTTTCAAATGAAAAAGGTTTTCAAACTGTGAAGATAAAGAGTATCATAGCACATTGTTGAAAACCAAAATTCTGATAAGGTTTGCACAGAAAATAATATTGAATACAATTGTTTCTGCATCAAGGACACCATAAGTAAAATAGGATTAATAAAATTCTTGAAGAAATGAAAAAGACAATGTTGTATGATAGTCATTTTTTTTTTATGATCAGATAATTAAGCATATTATGAATGTTTCAATTAGAGGTTTTATATATTGAAACTCAAGAACCAAAATCTATATGTATAAAAATATTTAAGTTATGATTAGGTCCATAAAAATATTTTCATTACAAGAGGATGGAGTGATTTTAATATATGATATATATTTTTTGCCATATAACTATTTAAACTTACTTTTTAGAGTTCCATCCCTTGTCTTTTTTTTTTTAAAGCTATCATCACTGCTTGTCATACATATGGTTTCTATTAGATCTATTTTTGATGAAAACTTCTTTTGATCTTCTAAAAAATAGAAAATGAACTATTGCATATCTTTAATATTTTTCAGTCGTACATGTTATGCTTGATATGTTCTTATGAAAATAATGCCAAATCTGATAAAGATACTCCTGTCTTTGGGTATCATTCATCAAGCAATGCATATAGAATATTCAATGAAAAGATCCTAGTTGTAGAAATATCAATTCATTTTATTCTTTATGAGACTAATGATCTTTCATTAAGTCACTAAAATCAGATTATATATGTATATGGTTAATCTTTTTGCTTACATATAACAATCTGAAACTAAAACACTTTAAGAAGAATGAACAAGATTATAATTGGTCAAGTTAAACTAAATCAGTTTTGAAAGAGATAGAATTTGAAATTTTGCCGATAAAATCTAAAAGCTTGTTAATAATTAGAACCAAATTGAGTTTTTCAGAAATGCACTTAATGAAGAAAAATTGGTGACTGCTAAAAGATTCAATCAAGAAAAGATGAAATAGATCTTGATGAAATTCTTGCATGATTAGAAGTAAAGATCACCATTATCATTTGCTTGCTTTATGAGCTTTATATTCTGTCAAATGAATGTGTAGAATACACTCCTATGTGCTTATTTCATTAAAGAAGATCTATGAAAAATAACCACCTTATTTGAAATCACTCATTACAAATATCATAAAGCAATATGTGATTTGGAACAAGCACCAAAAGTATGATATAAAAGCTTGAGTAACTTTTTGATAAAAAGTAATAGTGATAAATCTATGCATTAAAAAGAAGAATTTATGATATCTTATTTGCTCAAAGTATACATTGATGACATCATTTTTGGTTCTACTAATGAAGATTTATATGAAGATTTTACTAAGCTCATGCAAGGTGAGTTTGAAATATGTATAATGAATGAATTAACATTTTCTCTCGAACTCCAAATTAAGACAAACAAGAAAGGGGATCTTCATTGACCAAAATTAGTCTACAAGAAAACTCTTATAGAAGATTAGCATGAAGAAGGTATGTCTATGACCCCATCTTGTAGAATTTGAAAAGGATGAGCAAGGTAGATCTATTGTTTTAAAGCTGTATTGAAGCATGACAGAATAATTATTTTATCATACAGCTAGTAAAACAGATTGTATGCTCATTATGTGCCCTTGTGCAAGACTTCAATCTAACTCTAATGAATCATATTTTATTGATAACAAATGAATCATAATCTGAATTTTGATAGAAACAACTGTTTAAGATAATTTGATTAAAACTTAGCTAGCATGTCTTATTGAAAATTATCTTAAGCAAATAGAATCTAAGCTAAATTGATTCTGAAAACAAAAAAATTGATTTGACCTTGATGAATCTTCGTATTGCCTCACATGCTTGTCCTTGAACCATCTTGGTTAATGAAACTATCTCTTTAGTTCAAGTGACATGTGCTTGCTTATATTTAGGCAATCTCTTGAGTAAAGTGACTCAACATTCAATTATTGTCATATCTTATGTTGAATCATCTAGTTAAGAAAAATGTTGTATGAATGTTTTGTATCTTGAAGAAACGAATGACTTTCTTTCAAGAAAGAAAAGAATTTGTTAATAATGCAGGCTCTTTGAGCAAGAAAATGAGAGATTTCAACTTGAAGGACACGTCCACGTAAGATACAATAAACATTCAAATGCAAACAAGAGAGGGGACCTTCTTCAGCCAAAAGTTCACACATAAGAAATCTAATAGGTATTTGACTTAAAGAATGCAGAATGAATTGGTATTTAGATACCTCTCTCATAAATTAGCTGAGCAAAGTCAATAACTTAAATCTTATTGTGGCATGATTAAAGTCCTTAATTATTAATTTTTTGATATCATGTCTATATATGTATTGATTGAGTTATGCTTTTAAAAATTATTTCATGTTTTGCCCAAACTAAAATATATCTTTGCCTATGTCATAACCATGAAATATACAAGTTTATGCTTAAAATTTTGATTTAAAATAACTTGTGAGAAGCTATGAATCCTTGAGCATAATAAAAATGTTGTTTGCATGATATACATCTATATGATACATAATATTATTTCTTTATTCTGCTCTTTCATATAAATTACTTGAGAATAACAAAAAGAGAGAGAGATAAAGAAAAGAAAATGAACATTATTTAAGGAAAGTAAAATCTAAGTAAAGGCAAATACTCCAATCTTAAGAAAAAGCAAAACAAGCATAATATATTCGGCACATTTGTGAGACTTGTGTGAGCATTCTTTGGAAGGGATAAAATTCATAATTAATTATATTTAAATAGGAGGAGTTTATTTGAAAAGAATTGGTTTTGATCCTTGACATGCTTGTTCTTAATATTTTAATGCATGACTTAACACATAATATATTTTGCATGTGGCATGATGTTTTGAATTATGAGTTCTCAATATTTTGTAATGCTCCATGCTTGGATAATTTGATTGAATGTTTGAAATACTACATAATTTTTTTTTTGGTATTATGAAAAAGAAATTTCAGATTTGTCGTTCACAATCATCTTTAAAATCTGAAAGTTGAATAAATTTGTAAAAAGGAGAAGAGAAGGATATCTCTATTTAGGCAAAATGAATTGATTTTGTTTTATCTTTCAACTTGCCTAACTTTGGTACATAATGTTCTAATTCGTACCAAAACTCAACATTAAATACAAAGATTTTGAATATGCTCTAATATATTTGAAATATATGTTTTCAATCGTAATGATTTAAGATGAGCTACAATGTGGAAGATACATATCTCAAATTATAACTTTGAAAGCCTCCTTGAAAATCTTTATGAAGTTCAGAATCCGATTTTTTATAAAAGCTTAAACTTAATTTAAAAATGCTTATATCGTTACATCTTTGTAACCTTAGTTATATGCTTCAATGATCGCATCATTCAGGAGAATAACTCAATATGATTCCTAAATAAAAATTTTAACTTAAGAAAAATAGAATTAATTTTGATGCCTTGATTAATTGATGCGACACGCATCTGAACATATCATTTCTTATCTTTAAAGTGTACTAAAATTAGTTTAAATGATGTATTTTTCAATGATCTTGATTGCGAACAAATGTTTCTAAATATATGACTTTATTTTGATATTAAAAAGATTCATTGTATTTCATGTATATATTGCTGTGAATCTATGAGTAAGAAATTAAATTCTATAAACATTCACTTGAATGATCTTTAAGCTAGAAATATTTCAGCTCACTCAAATGACTCTTAAAAGAAAAAAAATGTAATTGCTTTTGAAAGAAATTGAGCTTCAAATGAATTATTTTCTGATTAATATTTTAGAATATTTTCTCAAAGATTAAGAGAAAGCATAACTTGTTCTTGAAAGATTAAAAAGAGTGATTGCTACAAATTTTGAATAATTCTAGATCACTTTACATTCTTGATATCATAGAATTTTAGTTTTATTCACGCTTATCATCAAAATCTGAAATTAAACAAAAAAAAAGAATGATTAAAGAAGAATGCATCCTTTGAGAGGAAGCTTTAGATATTTAATCTAAATGCATTATGTATCTTATTCAAAAGTTACTTTCACTTGATGCATTCCTTGAATGTTTAATAGATTGATTTTGATGAACCTCTTTGTGTTGCCATTGCTTGCCTTGAGTTGAGTTCTATAAAGGTTGTTTCAGGGGAAGAGATCATATGGAACTTAATCGCATAAATCCATAACTAAAGGAGAGAGAAAGAATACTAATGAGAAGTGATCCTAATACTCTCCATTATATAAATATCTGAAATTTAAATATGAAAATCTCTGTAATACACCTTGAGGCTTACTGTTTGGTTAATATATTTTATGCACCAATCATGAACCAAATTGCAATTCAAACAGTTGATCTTAAGAGCCTCTAGTTTAATGAAAAAAAGAGGGAGAATAATGTGTTGAATCTGAGTATCTCTTGTGAACATAAATTTAAAAGTAGCTGCTGCATATGATAGATCTATAGATTTTAAAATGCACCTAATCGGCAAATCAGCTATTCTGAAAATTATTTGAATACGAATTCCATCTGTCTTTATTAGAAAATCTATTTTGGAATTCACTAATGAGTTCTTATTGGTTTGCTCTTTAGAACTTCAATTTTGTGCCAATTCATTTTTATATGTATCAAAATGTGCTTCTTTTTAAAGAAATAAAAGAAAGTCTTTAAAAGAGCTCTACAAGAACTTTCAAAGCTTTGAATTTTATGTATGCTCTAAGATATATCATAAATTGTATGAATTCATGTTTTGGTATTTGTGCCCGAATGCTTTTATTATCATACAAGAACTTTGAAGTCATTAAAAATTATTGATCCAACATGATGTTTTTTTTAGGTTTTGTTGCTAAATACTTAATATATTGGGCAAAAGATCTTAAATGAACAAGCTTTCATACTTGTTATTAAAGATCTTTCAAAAAAAAGGGTTTAGATTTTCATTCGTGCATTCTTTGAATATCAGTCTTGATACTTCTTGAATTAACTTGAAAAAGGTTCCACCTACACTTGATTTGAAAACTATCTTTGGAATCACATTCGATGTGCTCTCATTATAATTTGCTCTGAAATCATCTTAATTGGCTTTGATCTATGCTCATTAATCTTATTCTGATATTATTGCCTTGAGTTATATGATTCATATTCTTGCAATAATTCGACATGCATTGACTGAAAATCAGAGTACACTAAGGAAAAGTAATATTTGAGTACCATTTGCTGTTTTGTGCTTAATGTTTCATTACTTTGCAACCTTTTTGATGTTGTCAAAAAAGGGGAGAAATATTTGAGTATGAGTATATGCTCATAATGCTTTATTTTTTGAATTGAGTATGAGTATATGCTCATAATGCTTTATATTTTTGAATTGAATACAAATCAGCTTAGATTGAAATATGTTGATTGTGTTAAGCTGATTAAATCTAAAGCATTATCATAAAGTATGTTTTAAATATGCATATTTTCTACTTCATGCAACTTAGTTATGCATTAGTTCTAGAACACAATCTATTTTATATTGCATATACTCCAAGTTTTGTCATCATCAAAAAGGAGGAGATTGCTGACCCAAAGATTGATTTTGATGATCACAAAATCTTGAAGTATAATTACTAATGTTTGTGTTGCAAGAAGAAAGATATTTATTTTGCAAGGAATATAACAAGTTGGAAGAATAGAAGAAGACCTCAAAAGCTCTCAAAAAGTTGAAAGAAAGCTATCTTCATTGGCCCAAGTTTCAAGTTCAAAAGATTCAAGTTGGAGGAGCAAATTCAAAAAAAGATTCAAAAGAATAGTCCTCGAGTCGACTTCTGCAAGTTCAGAGTCGACTCTGGCACTCTGGAGTTTCAAGGAACAGTGCTCGAGTCGACTCCGGGACTCTGCGAGTCGACTCCGGGACTCTGCGAGTCGACTCCGATTGAGAACAGACAAAAAGATAGAGAGTTGATTTTTAGCGCTATAGTGCTCGAGTCGACTCCAGCTACAGTCGAATCGACTCCCAGCTACAGTGCCGGCAGACTCCTATTCACGAATCGACTCCTGCTTCAGTCGTGTGAAAACCCAAAAAAAAAGGGGGAAAGGGTTAACGGGCCGGCCCGAAAATACCGGGCCCGTCTCCCTCTTACGATCGTGCCCTAGGCACGATCGTGGAAGAGGGGTTGCAAGGGGGGAGGTGGCGGCGTGAGGGGAGGCCGGTCATCGGGGGAGGTGACTCGCCGGGGGAGACCGAGATCCGGCCGGCCGTGGGGGAGCTCCAAGCCTCTTTTCTCTTCGGTGAAAACCCCACAAAAAGCTTGGGGTCCGAGGGTTTTAGTCCGGTTTACTCGCGGTTCCTCCTCCGATTTCTCACCGGAAAGATCGTCGGAACACCCCGTCGGGCTGAGGTAAGCATGGCTCCTTCCCTTGCATTTCATTTGCTAGATTTTTGGGTCAAGTTGGTGGGATTTTGGCCGGTGAAGCCGTCGGAGAGGGATCCGAAATAGGGTACCCCTGTTTCGGCCTCTCTCTTCCGGATTCCGCCGCCGCCGGCCGCCGAGTTGGCCGGGATCCATGGCGGTGGGGTTGGTCGGGTTTGTGTGAGGGTCGGAGATAGATTTCTAGGGATTTGGTTGGTGATGGGGGATGGTGGATCCGAGGTCTTCTTCCTCGTGATCCCATCCCTTCCTCCTCTTCCTCTCGCGTGGGTTGGCCACCGGCGGCGACGACGGCGGTCGGGGGGGAGGCTGTTTGGGTTGCCGTCGGGTGGGGGGGAGAGGCCGAGCCACCATGAGGAGGGCCTTCGGCTGATGAAGGGAGAAGAAGAGGGGAGGACTTTAGTTGACAATGGAGGAAGGGGGAGGGGGCAGTGTTGGTTTGGGGGGAAGAAGAAGAAAAAGGAGAAGAAAATTCTTCTTCTCTCCCTCTCTTGGTTGGCCACCATCGCCGGTGACAACAACAGTAGCGGCCGGCAACGGTCCGACCAGTGGTGGCCGAGGGTTGGGCAGGTGGCGGCTACTGCCCTTGGACCAAAGAAAATGAAGGAGGGGAGGAGTACTCCCAACCATGAAGAGAGAGAAATCATCCCTTTATGTTGGTCTCTTTACCGGGACCGGCCATCATCGCTGGCGTGGCAGCGACCATGGCTGGCGACGACGTAGGCCGATGGTACAAGGTGGGAGTCGGGCCACCCCGACTGTCCTAGATCTGGAGGGATTGAGATGTTTGGGGACCTGGTGATGGACCCCATAGTAGATGTGGATCATGGTTTAGAATATTTAAATATTAAATAATTTAGTTTGTGATTTATAATTGATGTTGTAGGGGAAGAGTCAGCGGTGCCAGGAGATTTAGATCAGGGGACTCAGCACCCCAGCGCGTAGGTTGTGATTCGGACCCGTATTTGAGTCAGTCTACAATTTCTGTAAGAATTCCTACATCTGAGCACTTTTATTTATGCATATATTGGATTTATCGTTGGATATATTTTATCAGTATGTTGCTATTTGTTTTTGAGCTTGTATGACTCTATCAGGTGTGCATTTTGATTGCTTTGGAAATACTGAAATAATTAAATTGGGAAGGAATAACATATTTTTGAGAAATTATGAAAATATGTGACGTGATTGAAATGTGATTAAACATGTAAAACTAGACATGTAAAATGGGTTGGACTAACCTTATCATGAGATAGCCTCTACGAGCTCATGCGTAGGATAGCTGCCACGAGCTTATGCGTGGGATAGCCTCTACGAGCTTATACGTAGGATAGCCTCCACGGGCTTACGCGTGGGATAGCCTCTACGAGCTTATGCGTAGGATAGCCTCCACGGGCTTACGCGTGGGATAGCTGCCACGAGCTTATGCGTGGGATTTGTGCAGTCTTGGACTGGGACATGAACTTGGTTAGTCCAAAGCCAGAAGTGAAAAGTCTGAAAACTTGGGAATCAGAGTAATACGGGAATGGATCACATAATGTGAAAAAGAATTTGTGTATATGTTCTAGTTATATACACTTGTTGTTTGTTGAGCTTTTGAAAAGATGAAATGACATTTATTTGATGTTTTGATGATTTTATTATTACTATTGTGTGTGGCTGTTGGGATTCTTACGGGGCTGGAAAAGCTCATACTACACTTGCATTTTTTTTTCAGAGGCACTGGATTCGTAGGATCTGTCGGGTGGGACAAGAAGTGAGATCGATCTGGAGTCAAACTGCTAGATAGTTAGAAGTTAATTTATCTTTTGCTTATGGACATTTGAAATTATGTAATCATTCAGTACATTTTAGTTGGTTTGGTTTAAATACATTAATTATGGATTTATTGGAATTGTTGTTTATCTTAGGCCTTGCATGATCTTTAGGGCACTGCTCTAGGGCTCATGCGGCCGGTCGCATATCGGACCCGGGTGATGGGTTCGGAGCGTGACAGATTTGGTATCAGAGCTTAAGGTTAAGGTATCCTAGGGTTTAGGTTCAGGTGAGTGTGAGTGGGGAGTTATGATAGAAAAACTATCAGAGTCTTGGTTTATAATCACATGAGATTGTAACAGGAATGATATTGTAATCTAAGGTTTAAGACCACTAGAGACTGTGGGCTTAGTGGCATTAGAGTTTGAGGTTTAAGATCACTGAGGATAGTGATAAAATCAAAATCTGAGCATATGTTTAAGATCACTAGGTATTGTGGCAGAAATATATCATAGCTTAAGGTTATGATCGCTTGGGACATGACAACTAATTTCAGTGCTTAAGGTGTGAGATCACTGGGCATTGTGATAAAATGTATGCATCGGGTTTGGTTTTTGATGAGTGTGGAAAGAAAGTATAAATTGTCTTTGATCATGATAAGAAAAATTTGACCTAAGATGAGTGTAGGTCAGCAATGGCATATCGGTTATGCCATGTTCAGATATTATTTAAATGATCTGAAAGTTCAAACTTGATATGGGTTTTGATGTTATCGTACTTTTGATTTTGCTGCTAATTATTAGAGTGGGATTTGTACGTTGATTTAGTATTGGAGTGAGCTAAGAAGATTTCATAATATTGAAAAGAATGTTTTTCGAGGTTAAATCTGTATGTAGATTATATTTGGAATTGATATGTTTGAATATTGTAAATTTGCATATTTCTATTAGTGGATTAAATTCTTAAGGCCATATAGTATGCAAATTGGTGGAGTATTCTAATTATTTGAATTTGTATATTTGGATTGGGCTCCTGAATTTTTCTTATAATTATTGGAGATTATTGGATGTGTTAATTTAAAACTCAAGCCTAGATTTAAGATTTGAGCAGGGATCTTTTGTCATTGTTGATGAAGCCACTAATAAATGTCATATTGAGTAGAGACTTCGGTCATGAGATGCTTACATGAATTATCATATATAGCATTGTTGATGGATGTTAAGAATCTTGGTGAAGAAAGATCTGGAGATCGATAGAGTTAATTCCTACTCATAGTGGTATTGGCTCAACATTCCTAACCTATTGAATTTGAAGTAAATTCTGTTGGAAGGAAAATCAATGTAGATTTTCTAATTAAATTGCTAAGGGAATACAAGAATTACCCCCTTTAAATTAAACTTAGATATTTTTGGATTCTAAGAAGGTTGTGGAGATCACGTAGTGACCTTAAACTTGACTAAAGGATTGGGAGTTAGTTATGGTAAGTATACTCTATATAAATCGAGAACAAAAAGATCTAGAGGTTTTGCTCTAGTTCTACTTGAAAATTTAAAATTTGGATTTTCTTAGTCTCGATACAAAGTTATACTTTGGTCAGAAATCATTTTGTGACTTTAGAGAATTTGATGAGTTAGATCAGAGTGCGCAACGGAAGTGTAGTGGTTTGAGTTATTTTGAAACCGATTAGAAAAAGAAAAAAAAAATAATGATAATACCTTGATCTGAAGGGTATTATTATGGAAGACTTGAGTTAGTTTTCTAGTAGAGGGGAATGTGGTTGATTCTTTGCCTACTGGAAGTAGTTATGGGCTCTCCTATTTTTGATAATTCTAAGAAGAATTTTGGGGCATCTCAAATTTAGCGTTAACGGATTGATAGCTCTGTGATTAAGCTTGGGCCTGGAATGATTTAACATAGTTCTTCGACTCCTAGCTCTGACATTGTTAATATACCTATTTGAACAGATTTGCGATTTTCCTAGGATAAAGGTTGATCATTTAATCACAGGCAAAGTTAAGAAAAGAAAAATAATTATAGAATATTAAGAGCATTTGATACTAAAGATTTCTCCTATTTCTGTTAAGCCAATTTTGATCTCTATATAATATCAAGATAAATTAATTTCTTTGGGATATAATTTTGGCATTTTAATCCAAGGTTGGGAGTTTGGAATTCTTTTGAAGGAGATCAAAAGGACTTACTACGTGTGGTAAATAGAAAGGATCAAGTTTTGAGATGCTGTGATTTTTGTATGTCAAAATCTTGTGAGTAGGTACTCCGAGAGGGAGACTATTTGACATCTCAGGGATGATGTGGGAGAAAGAAAAGTACTGGGACCAGAGATAGTACAACAAACTGTGGATAAGATAAAGGTGATCAGAGAACGGCTCCTTATAGCTCAGAGTAGACAAAAGAGTTATGCTGACAATAGGAGAAGAGAACTGGAGTTTCAGGTTGGTGATCATGTTTTCTTGAAAGTATCTCCTACTAAAGGTGTGATGAGGTTCGGGGTTCGTGGCAAATTGAGCCCTGGGTATGTTGGTCCGTTCGAGATCTTGGATAGAGTTGGAGAAGTGGCATACCGTTTGGCTCTACCACCAGCTTTATCAGGCGTACATAATGTATTCCATGTTTCAATGCTGAAAAAATATATTCCGGACCCGAACCATGTGGTAGATTTTGAGCCTATAAGTCTGCATGAGGACCTAACTTATGAAGAGTACCCAGTACGGATTGTGGATAGAAAGGATCAAGTGTTGCAACGTCGGACCATTCCTTATGTAAAGGTGCAATGGAGCAATTACTCAGAAAGAGAAGCCACTTGGGAGCTCGAGGAAGAAATAAAAGCCAAACACCCTCAACTCTTTGGTATACCAGGTACGTTAATTTCGCGGACGAAATTTTTTTTTAGGAGGGGAGAATGTGAAAACCCAAAAAAAAAAAGGGAGAAAGGGTTAACGGGCCGGCCCGAAAATACTGGGCCCGTTATGATCAAACTTCATCCGTAGTAGGTCGTCTAACTGGCTTCCGTGGATCGCTCGTCCCTTTTATGATCGTGCCCTAGGCACGATCGTGGAAGAGGGGTTGCAAGGGGGGAGGCGGTGGCGTGAGGGGAGGCCGGTCGTCGGGCGAGGCGACTCGCCGGAGGAGACCGAGATCCGGCCGGCCGCGGGGGAAGCTCCAAGCCTCTTTTCTCTTCGGTGAAAATCCCCACAAAAAGCTTGGGATCCGAGGATTTTAATCCGGTTTACTCGCGGTTCCTCCTCCGATTTCTCGCCGGAAAGATCGTCGGAACACCCCGTCGGGCTGAGGTAAGCATGGCTCCTTACCTTGCATTTCATTTGCTAGATTTTAGGGTCAAGTTGGTGGGGTTTTGGCCGGTGAAGCCATCGGAGAGGGATCCAAAACAGGGTACCCCTGTTTCGGCCTCTCTCTTCCGGATTCCGCCGCCGTCGGCCGCTGGGTTGGCCGGGATCCATGGCGGTGGGGTTGGTCGGGTTTGTGTGAGGGTTGGAGATGGATTTCTAGGGCTTTCGTTGGTGATGGGTAATTAACCCTAACTACTAAACAACCCAAGACAAGCGCTAAAGGTTTAATCTAGTAGCAGCCTTAAGAATTAGAGAGATCGATGAAACTAAACAACACAAACACAAGCGGTTGCATTTGATTTAGACGAGTATTCTTCGTAAGATCTGAAATTTCTGACGTAGCAAATTATTAGATCTTAGTTGCTTCACAGATTAGAGGGATCAAACAATTACGGATTTGATATCTAACCTAGCAATAGATTGCAACGAATAATAAACTAGTAGGCCTCCTAGTAATTAAACGAAAACAATCATAAAAATATGCACAGAAGGACATTCGACATCAAAGCATGAATTGAACAATGAAAATAAATTCAGATCTCACAGTTTTATTGATTCCGAGGCTTCTGTTTCCTTAGACCAATAAAAGCTTTAGCCACGCAGAGCCATGGATGCAAACTTCCAAGGAGAAAAGAGAAAGAGGAGTCCTCCAAGAGAAAAGAGAAAGAGCCCCCTTTTCAGCCCCCTTTCTTTCACCTTTATCCCTTCCAAAAAATCTCCTAACAAATATTCAAATCTGACTAATTACAAAAAATAAAATAAAGTCCTAATATAACTGGGAAAGTGGTGTTTCCAGCTGGGATTTTCGTGCATCAAATCTGGAAACTTCTGAAAATTGACCGAGTCAAATCCACGTATTGCAGGCTAAGGACGTGCAGCAACTTCGAGACCAATTTTGACCTTGATAAATTCAGTATCTATCAAAACTCAAAACATGAAAGTTGTAGAGCGTTTTCTTGGCATTCCACAGCATCTTGAATCATCTCAATCAGAGCTCGGATGAGAAAGTTATGCTTAGATTATGAAGCAATGTCGAAACTGTCCAAAATCATCCAATTAGCTTCATTTTGTACTTAACGCTTCCATTTGCATCCTAAATCAAAATATAAGAGTAATGAGTACATTTAGGCACAAAATAAGTATACAAGACTAAACATTAAGAAAGAAAAATATGACATTTTGCATTCTCATCAATGGGGGAAGGTGGATCCGAGGTCTTCTTCCTCGTGATCCCGTCCCTTCCTCCTCTTCCTCTCGCGTGGGTTGGCCACCGGCGGCGACGACGGCGGTCGGGGGGGAGGCTGCTTGGGTTGCCGTCGGGTGGGGGGGGAGAGGCCGAGCCACCATGAGGAGGGCCTTCGGCTGATGAAGGGAGAAGAAGAGGGGAGGACTTCGGTTGACAATGGAGGAAGGGGGAGGGGGTAGTGTTGGTTTGGGGGGAAGAAGAAGAAAAAGGAGAAGAAAATTCTTCTTCTCTCCCTCTCTTGGTCGGCCACCATCGCCGGTGACAACAATAGTGGCGGCCGGCGACGGTCCGACCAGTGGTGGCCGAGGGTTGGGCAGGTGGCGGCTGCTACCCTTGGACCAAAGAAAATGAAGGAGGGGAGGAGTACTCCCAACCATGAAGAAAGAGGAATCATCCCTTTATGTTGGTCTCTTTACCGGGACCGGCCATCATCGCCGGCGTGGCAGCGGCCATGGCTGGTGACGATGTAGGCCGGTGGTACAAGGTGGGAGTCGGGCCACCCCGACTGCCCTAGATCTGGAGGGATTGAGATATTTGGAGACCTGGTGATAGACCCCATAGTAGATGTGGATCATGGTTTAGAATATTTAAATATTAAATAATTTAGTTTGTGATTTATAATTGATGTTGTAGGGGAAGAGTCAGCGGTGCCAGGAGATTTAGATCAGGGAACTCAGCACCCCAGCACGTAGGTTGTGATTCAGACCCGTATTTGAGTCAGTCTACAATTCCTGTAAGAATTCCTACATCTGAGCACTTTTATTTATGCATATATTGGATTTATCATTGGATATATTTTATCAGTATGTTGCTATTTGTTTTTGAGCTTGTATGACTCTATCAGGTGTGCATTTTGATTGCTTTGGAAATATTGAAATAATTAAATTGGGAAGGAATAACATATTTTTGAGAAATTATAAAAATATGTGACGTGATTGAAATGTGATTAAACATGTAAAACTAGATATGTAAAATGGGTTGGACTAACCTTGTCATGAGATAGCCTCTACGAGCTTATGCGTAGGATAGCTGCCACGAGCTTATGCGTGGGATAGCCTTCACGAGCTTATGCATGGGATAGCCTCCACGAGCGTATGCGTAGGATAGCCTCCACGGGCTTACGCATGGGATAGCTGCCACGAGCTTATGCGTGGGATTTGTGCAGTCTTGGACTGGGACATAAACTTGGTTAGTCCAAAGCCAGAAGTGAAAAATCTGAAAACTTGGGAATCAGAGTAATACGGGAATGGATCACATAATGTGAAAAAGGATTTGTGTATATGTGCTAATTATATACACTTGTTGTTTGTTGAGCTTTTGAAAAGTTGAAATGACATTTATTTGATGTTTTGATGATTTTATTATTATTATTGTGTATGGCTGTTGGGATTCTTACTGGGCTGGAAAAGCTCATACTACACTTACATTTTTTTCAGAGGCACTGGATTTGTAGGATCTGTCGGGTGGGACCAGAAGTGAGATCGATCTGGAGTCAAACTGCTAGATAGTTAGAAGTTAATTTATCTTTTGCTTATGGACATTTGAAATTATGTAATCATTTTGTACATTTTAGTTGGTTTGGTTTAAATACATTAATTATGGATTTATTGGAATTGTTGTTTATCTTAGGCCTTGCATGATCTTTAGGGCACTGCTCTAGGGCTCATACGGCCGGTCGCGTATCGGACCCGGGTGATGGGTTCGGGGCGTGACAAGCCGAGTCGACTCCTGCTTCAGCCGAGTCAACTCGAGCACGCTGGGAGGTAAAACGGCTAGTTTTTTCTTGACTCCAATGACTCTATTTTTGTCTCTAACGGCTAGATCTTTATTTTCACGCCATCCAAAGCTATAAAATCAAGGGGAGAGCTAGGGAAGAAGTTAAGGAAGTGGGAGAAAACACATAGGGAAGAGATTTCAAAGAGATTTCAAGAGAAACCTCCCAAAAGCACAAAAGGGCTATTCAAAACATAAGAGAGAGAAGAAGAGCATCCGAGTGAATCCCAAAGCTTTCTCTCCAACTGTGTGCTGCCTCAGTAATCCTCTACCTCGTGCGAAATCAGAAGAGGGTCAAGTAAAGAAGAAGCCGAGTTCCTTCATTTGCAAAACTTGGTTGAGGGCTTCTTCTCTTTACTCTATTTGTTTGCATTGTTATATCTGCTTGTTTAAGAAGCTTGTATTTGTTTTAAACTCTTGTTCTAATATCTTGTAACTTGATTTAATCAACAGATTGAATCAAGGGGTTAAGGTTTGTTGGTGAGCCAAAAGAAAATCCAACGGTGACCGAATTTCTGTCGGTTACTAATCCGTCACAAATAGTGACTGATAATGGTCCGTCACTAATTTTCCGTCGCTATACGCGTGTTTTTTGGTAGTGCTTGATCAATTTACCAAAATGCAAAATGGGGACCATGGACCATTTTGTGGTACCTTGATTTAGTCGATTACTAGCATATATCCTACAGGATATGGAGGTACGAGTTTTTCCTTCTTTTCCCAAATATTCTTGAAATGCAACTTAGCATTGTAAAAAGTTATAATAAATATAAGGCTTCCATAGCCAAATTTTTGTTGCATATTAAAAAATAAACTTTTATCATTACACAATAAAAACCCTCATTTTCACTGTTCATATGAGCATAGTGAAAAGAACTCTACACAAGTTGAGCCACCGTGTGTTCCTCCTAAAGAATGATTTTGGTGACAACAAAATATTTGAGTTACTAACACACTTGGAATTGCCTTAGAAAAGAAAAGAACTAGTTATAGGAAATCATGGTGAGGAGCCATCTCTCAAGTTAGAGGAGTCGACCCTCTAAGTGTAAAGGGACACTTCACAGGCAAGGAGCTATCTCTAGTTCAAGCAGAGTCATCTCTCAGAGGAAATTCAGATCAAATAGAAGCCATCTCCGGTTCAAGCACAGTTATCTCCCAAAATTGAAGGAAATGCAGATTAGGGAGGAATTATCTCTAGTAGCTTAGAAGGTATCTCTCGGGGACGAGCAAATAGATAGCATTCAAGAGTCATCCTCGATACTTTAGGAGTCATCTGCAAAATATAGGAGTTGATTGACACCGTCATTCACTAGGAGTCGTCTCTATAAGGATAGGAGCCATCTCCCAAGCATAGAACAGAGTGAAGTCGGTCCAAAGCCATCTCAGGAATCCAAGACTCGTCCCACGAGTTCAGGAGTCATCTCAAGCCAGAAGGAGCCATCTTAAGAAGAAAGACCAGGAGTCATCTCTCGAGTACCAGGCGTTGACTCCAGGAGATTGGGCGAAAGAGCAATATCAAGAGTTGTCTCCATAGGTCATGGGAGCTATCCCCAAAAAGGTCAAAATCATTTTAGCAAAAAAAAAAAAAGGTCAAAATCAAATCTCGAGCCTCCCACCATTCGGAGTTGTCTCCCCAAAGAAAGGAGTATCCCCTCTGCACCAAGCTAATGCTCTAACGACAACAAACAACTAGTTGTCTACGCCCAATGACAGCATTTAATGCAGTTACTAAGACCTCCAACAACTACAAATGATGACACTATTTCCTCCACCATATGTATGAACAAAAGGGAAAGAGTAATTAAGAAATGTAGATTAGTGTCCCCCTTCATTTGGTTTCAACCTTTGGGAGCTTAACCTGCTGTATCTAATATTTTCAAATGTTCAAGTTTTGTATTTATGCTTGCACTTGGCTTATGGGGAAGACGTAATTGGTCAGTTGAGTGGATTTAGGTGGGTGACATTTCATAAGGCTACAAAGAAAAGAAAACGAGGGGAGTGAACATGTCGTTCTGAGATTTTCTATTTTTAGTTATAGACATATGGAGCTTACTTGTAGGGTTTTTGTTACGAATGGATGAATACATTTTCTTTTTGGATCCTTAATAGTTTAATATAGATACTTCGATTTTAATTATATTTTTTTTATTTATTATGATATTGTTGGCATCGAGTGGACTTTATATTTGGTTTTATTATGGATGTGAAGATCAAGATTTTATACTTTATCATTGTACCATGAACCTGGTTTCATGTTTCATTATATAAAAGGACATAAAAAATAGTGATAAATCATAGTCATCAACAATAGTCTTCTTGCACCTCATCATGAAAAATAATTCATCACAACAGAAAGTTTTGAGTGACAAAGGTGAATCATCATAAAAAAGTCTTTTTAGTAATTAATTCCTTAGCAAATCATCCTTTTAGGGTTATTTACCAACCATATCTTAATTTTTTTGTCACCAAAATGCTCATCATTAAGTTTTACTTTACAGACCATTTGTCATTCATCACTAATTGTATAAGTTTTTTCTGACCAACAAAAACTTGTTACAAAAGAATGATTTTAGCAATGAAAATCAATACTCATAAAAGCTTGCTGTTGCTCACTAATTCTTTACCATCTCATTATTTTAGGGTTATTTATTGGCGATATTTCGATCGTTTGCCACCAAGAAAATTGTTGCAAATATTTGTCCTTGATGATCATTTCCATTTTGTCATTATTTGTATTAGTTTTTAGTAACCAAGTTAGTCACAAAAGAAGGTTTTTAGCGACAATATTGCATCCTCATAAAAGCTCATTTTTGATCATTAATTCTTTATCAATTTATCATTTTTGGGCTCTTTAGCAATAATTTTTCAGTCTTTTGCCACAAAAAAAATCATTGCCCGTGTCGCCTTTAGCAACCATTCATGTTTCATCACTAAATATAATTTTTTTAATGACTTTATGTTTTTGTCATTCAAACTTTTAGCCATTGGCCCTTACTTTTTGGACCCCTTTAAAATTAAAAAAGTATATTCTAATTATTAGATTAGATCAAATTTAATTATAAACCAAAAACCTAAAATTTGAAAACTTCTTTTCAACTCTTTCCCCCACCGCCATACCTAATGGTCCTCTTTCCTATCTCTCCTCGATCACCCCACCTCTCTCTTTCCCTCCTCCATGCCATGCTCCCCTCCCTCTCTCTATCCCCCCCAAACTCTCTCTACTACCATTTTCATTCATTTGTAATGTATATTCTCTTATTTGATTTTTATGTCATTTTACTATTTCTAAATTTACTTCTCTATTTATATCCAACTTTATCATTTATCATATAAATGTCTCGATTTTATAATTTAATATTTTACTTCATTTTCTGCTACTTTCATTTAATTTATCTTTCCATTTTCAATCCATTTATCTAATTTGAAATTTTCTTTGGGATCTTCAGTTGTTTATTTGTTTTTCATTATCACATCTTGTACTTTTGTTCATTTTTGGTATGTTTGCATGTTTTGGTGGAAGCACTTGCTATACTTAGAAGATGTTCTAATATGCAATTCATTAGTAATTTATCATAAGAGAAATCACAAGTAGAATCCTCTATTTTATGAGGGGGTGTGTGCATATATATATTGAATCCTCAACTATAACGGTCACCAGAGATGCTCACGTCCCCGAGGGTGGACTAGAGCATTGGAGGCAATTCTTGATGCAGAGGGATTGCAGCCTGTCACAAAGAGACATTCCATTGAGATGCAGCCAGGCAACTTTGCAAACTTCAAGGAGGTGGCCTACCTTGAGGGACTAAATCCAGGGGTACTTGCAGCTAGGGGCCTCCAATGCTAGTTTGGCATCCCGGACTTTGTGGCAGAGGTCGAGGGCAAGGTCCTCGAGCTCAAGGAGAACGGTGAAGAGGCTTTTGAGCCAAGCAGCGGTGATCCTAGTTTCATCATGGGTGAGGCTATTCTCAGTGGGGTTGGGGATCGGAATTACATAATCTCATTAAATGAAATCGGTCCTCTACTCCTCTTCAAATTTGATTAGAATTGCATGATAATAAAATACATTTTGCATTTTTTTAAACTAAAAAAGTGTCCAAGAAACCTAAGGCCTGGACCAAAGTCTGAAGCCTAAGTAAGTATCGAGCATGGGCTTGGAAAGTACACTTAAGGCTAGGCTAGGCCAAGATCGGGCTTGACTAATTCCAGTTATATCTTGGGCTAAGCTCAGCCTATCTGTCGAATAGGTCTGGCCGACACAGGTTCTCACATACTCCTCTCATTTAAGTTTAGACATCCTCACCCGACTAAAGATTCAAATTCATTCAAATCTAATCACAAGTGTCATAAATCCACTATAAATACCACAATCAGCCTGTGATCAACTTAAATGGGCTTGTGCTACTATTTTCCTTTGTCCATAGGGGCTATGGGTTAGGTTCGCCCTGATGCCACCTGTAACAATCCACAATTTCACCTAAAAAAGCCAGTCAAAAGTTATTATTAGATTTATTAACCCTCTATAAGTACCCAAGATCTATCCAGTGCATATCAAATATAAATACACTCCTGCACAGGTTCTTCCAAATGTTCTGAAATGGACTCTATATTCTTCTTCTTCTTGTCTGCTAATATGCAATCCTTGCTAGGCCACCCAATTAGGATATTATTCGTACTTTTCCACATCGTGTGAACAATTTGGAAGGAGTGCATTTGTTGTATCTTTAATAGTAGAAAGTTCTACGATATTCTTCTGTTAAGCTTATCATGGACTAGCATCGCTGAAAATAAGAAGGTGAACCTTGTACACAAGTTTCTATGTCTACTTTAAGTTTCTTTTTGTGAGGCCCAGCCTTATCAGGCCTACCAGTTGGCCCGACCCGATGCCAAAATAGCGGCCCGAAGGTATGTTTCAGTCAAAAATGGGGCAGAGCCCTAGTAGAACTCGAAGCAGGAGGAAGAGTCCTCATCCTCCTCGACCTTCGTTGGAGGCTAGGATAAGCCAGCCTCCACTGCTATATAGGGCCTTCCCAAAATTCCTTCAAGCACTACTTACGATTGCTGACCACCCTCACCTCTTTTCTCTCGTCGAGTCCATGGTTTGTATTCATTGTGCCCGCCAGAAATCAAGGCCAGAGAGCTCGCCGAAGAAAGGTAAGGCTTCCATCTACCTTTCTTTTTCCTCCTTGCTGTGATAGGACCACTTGCCGACCGATTAACCCATCGAAAATTGACCGAAAAAGCTTCTATTTCACATCCCTTGTTTCTACTGGCCTTTCTTTCCCCTTTTCCGGCCACCGTTGCCCTTGGCATTCATCACCAAGAGCCCCAGCCCTTCCTTGCTTCCGCCCTAGCTAAAGCTAGATCTCTAGCCACCAGTGAGCTGGCTGGGATCCAAAGACAACCAAGCCAGCAATCACCCTCCTTGGGGCCTTATTTTTGGGCTGAATTTTGTCGGTTAGCCACCGCCGCTAGTCACTCTTTACTGCCGACCACCACCTCTAGTGCCACCTCACCGGGCCACCATGGTTAGTCATCAACACACCTTCTTCCTTCCCCAGTTTACCAAAAAGAAAGAAACAAACAAAGAAAGAAAGAAAGAAGAAGAGGAGGAGAGAGAGAGAGCGCTCATCCCTCTCTTTCTCTCCCTTATTTCGCTCTCTACCTGGACTTTCTATCTCTATTCTCTCTAGGGTTGTTGGATCAAGTAGGGACTATTTATAGTGATTATGAATTGACCCTAGCGAACAGCCCGGATCCACGGTCATTGGGTGGCGCACCAGTCCCCAACCTGGCTCTTACCAAACATGTTTGATTTGTCACCCCAATCCTTGTTCAATCATATGTGCCTTAGTCCGAGCACGACTCATTGAATTTTACTTTAATCGAACCGATTAGAGTGCCGGGCACTTCCGCTTGGTCGGCCCTATAAGGATATTAAAATTTAAAAATTTTATTTTTAAAAATAATTAGATAAAATTTTAATAAAAAATATAATTTTTGGATATTGGGCTCTAAGAAGAATTTTTGGAATTAATTGGATCTATTAGTTGGATTGCATTCGCAAAGTAAATAATGTTTCACTTTTTCTAAATTTATCAGTAATTATTAAATTATTATATTCATAAATTTTGAGTGGTGTTATTCATGATGCTTGAATTTGATGGATAGTATATTATTACAGAATATATTAATTTAAAATATTATGATGGTATATGATCTTATAATAAATATAATGAAAGAAACCCTTGTAGGGTAGCATGCATGACTTAAAAATTTTCTAGAAATCAGCGGAAGCAATTAAAAATTAAACTCTTTAATTTTCATGTATGCTTGAGATTTAATCTCTACCATAAAAGTAAAATCAGGATTTAAACATTTATGTAAAACATGAAACTATGATTGTATATCTAACATACAATTCTGAAATTTCAGCAATCCTGAAATTTCAGCAACCATGTTAAGATCTAATATTAACATCTAATGAGATCAAATCTCATACCTGATTTGCTGGAAGCCTTTGATAAGTCCTTGATCATGCTCTGTAGCCGTACACGCATCCAGCCTCTATGGATTGTCCATGTAAAGCTCCAGGAAGATCAACGTCTGCGGGAGTGCTAGCTCACGCAGAGGTGCTGCAATGGCTGAACCTTTCTTTTTCGTAGCACTCAACCTTTGATTATTCTTCAAGAAGATGAAGGATGGAGATGAAGAAGAGGAAGGAGAAGAGGTGGGCGGCCCAAGCTCAGAATTTTCAAATGTAGGAGACTGAACGATCTGATCCCAATCATTAGAAGATGAATCACCTCAAACCACAGCACTTGGAGACTTTCCTTGGCTGCTAGAGGCGTGGATCACTGGTTCTTTGATGGTGGAGGAGAATAAGAGCCAAGCGGAAATAGGCTCTTCTTCCTTATGGCCTAGGGTTCTTGGGAACAGCAGCTTACGTGCATAAGAGAAAGAGAAGAGAAGAGAATAGGGTTTTCAGGTAGAAAGGAGTATCATCTAATTTCATTCCATCCATACACAAAATACGTGAGTGTATATATACATGGTTAATCATGACCCAAATCCAAAAACTTCCCTAGGCCAAACCATATGAGAAAATACTTAACTCAAGCCTATGTACACCCATGACTTGCATGCTCTCTCTTCCTTTGAGCCTAAACCTAGCCCAATAATAATTAGCCCCCTCAAGACCCAAATACTTGAGTCTCAAGCAGGTAGAAGACCAAATCCCGTCTCTACCTAAACCGAAACAGGCCTGGGGTCGACCACTTAATAGCATGAGTCGGCCCTTACTCTTCAGGGGTCGACTCATTAACAACATAAGTCGACCCTTGCTCTTCAGGGGTCGACTCATTAACAGTATGAGTCAATCCTTACACTGTTTTCACTGCAGTTTCTTGCATTCCTTGCTTTGGATGCACCATACTTTTGCCTACATCAGAACCCTTGAAACCCCTAAGAAGTACTTCATAACCCTAGGCGTGGGGGGTCCTTTTTATAGCCAAAGCCCCTCACGCCTTCATCCCTATTATGCACCAATTAATTGCCATCAAAATGGCAATCAAAATCCCTATTAAATAGGGACTATTCACGGTGGAAAAGAGGAGGAGGCGTGGCCATATAATTCTGCATTTGAAGCCCTAAAAAATGGGGATTCATTCCTTCCAAAAGAAAGAGCCGCACGCCCCTAGCTTTGGTCCAATCTTTTCACGCCATGAGTCCCTAACATTTAGGGATTCATGGCGCCACCTTTTTAGGAACCAAACCCTCCATGCCTCTTCTGATTTCTCACGCCAACTCTTGGCTAAAAAGAAAGAGAGAGGCGCCATGAATCTTAGGAGATAAGATGACGTGTCAATCTTCTCCAAAAAAGAAAGCTAGGTTTCCAATTTTGAGGAATTCTTCTCCTTATCAATTTCTGAATTTTTGAACTTATATTCTTTATCAAATAAGGACTTCTAATTGACTCGGATCAAATCCAATCCAATTTGGTCAAGTCCCATCAATTTGGTCAAGCCCAATCTACTTGGGTTGAACCTAATCCAATTAGGTCAAACCTTGATGTAGCCCAAATTGAATCTTATTCAATTTGGCTCAACCTAAGCCCAATCATTCAATCAAATTAAGTTCATTAACAATCTAATTGCTAATTAATCCTTCAATAATTCAATAATTATTTTAGTGCAACCTTTGCTTAGGGTAATTTGTCAATCGAATTAACCAATATACCCTTGGACAATTCTTAATCGTCTGTCAGCCATTTGATCAACCTAGAAACTTCTATGCATGTGACCCCATAGGTTCGAACCTAAGCCGGTAGCACAATAACAACTTTCTGTACTAATTAAAATGACCATCTAGCAATAGTACCCGACATCTGGATAGGCCGAATGATTGCAAAGCAACATTCAAGAATTCTTGGACTATGGTTACCGTATAATTCATCCCTATGACTCCTAATGCCTAGGATGACTTCAGAGTTCACTGTCAACTTTTTAATTAGTTCATCTAAAATGTGTTTCAACTTTACAAATCCTGTGACTCCTGACAAGGATTACCCTAGCCATGATTTTGCTAAAATTGAACACAAGAGCATTATCTTCTGTCACCAGGAGGGGTCAATCCCTTCTTGACTGACACACCGACTTCGCAAATACTTGACTGTGCCCAGATTACTTTCATCACTAAATTAGAAATTCAGATAGTCCGATACCAAAGCACAATGAGTTGCTTGCTAGTCACCATGGTGATCTCAGGTCGGAGGGATACTTATATCCATATCCACTCGAAATATCTTCTGACAGCAGAGTATTCCGAATCAGATCACATTCAGTGAAATGTACTCCTACACTTCACCTGTGTGGCATACTAGTGTCTCTACACTCTTTGGTTAAGAGGACATCCAACAAATATGGCACACAGATGAGAGCACAAAAGTGCGACCTACATGTCACCTAAATCAGTATTATTGCTAACCGTAATGATAAATTCACTGGATTAATATATTTTGGGTTTGACATAGATTTTCATAAATTAGAGATAAAATGCACATTGAGTACAAATTTAACTAAAGAAGGATCCCTTCCCAGATCCGACCCGGTTGAAGATCGGGTCGGGTCCGAGTCAGGTTCGGGTCCGATTTTTTTAGGCTTATTGAGAAAGAATTTTGGGCAAATTTAATTTGGCCATATCATAACTATGAGGTGCTGGGTAACCCATGACTTGAAAGACTTGCAATAGACCTCCAGTCAGAACAAATGATCCGTGACGAACTGAGTCCGTCCGTTTACAAACCAAATTTCACATCACACTATTTGTTTTTTTTTATCTATATGACTGAACTTGGTGTCTCCCAGCTCCCATATCAGGAGGGCCAAAGATCGCACAACGCCCAGCCATCCCGTCTGCCCACGCGCATCTCCTCCTTCATTCCGTGATCGATCTCGCGCTCCCAGCTCTTCCGTGATCAACGCCACAACTCCTCCGCCTCAGCCCGCGCCTCCTCCAGCCCGTGATCTAGCACGAATTGACACCCTCCGCCCCATCCAAGCCGTGATCGGACTTCCAAAAATTGGATCCCCTAAGCATCCCATCCGCCCACTGCATCTCCTCCCTTCCGATTTAAAGCATCCCAGCTCCTCCCAGCATCACGCGACCATGAATGGTGTCCTCCCGAGATCCCGCGTGCATCAGCTCCCGGAATCCAAGCCTCCCATGATGCCAGCAGCGGTCCCAGCAAAGATCCCACAGTCAAGCCTCCGAGTCCGCCCCTTCCGGAATCTCAAGCATCCTCACATGACCTATAAATAGGGAGCCATCGAAAGAAGAAGGGGGAGGTGGGGAGCTCTCGGCGAGTGGCCGGTGGGTCCAAGGCGGGTGGTCGGCGAGCCCAAAGAAAGGAGAAAGAAGAAACAGAGCATTGCTCTGTTTCTCTTGGGAAGAAGAAAGAAATAAAAAAATTGTTATTTTATGTTGAGGGAGAAGCTTATTTGTTTTATATATATATTTTTTTATGTTATTTGTAAAAGGGAAGAAACATTAGGTTTCTAATCTCCACTTTTATTTGTAATGAATTTTCTTTTTATCAAATCTATCATTTCTTTTTCATGCAATCCTTGTTCTAGGTTTAAGTTAATTTCTGTTTTTTTTTTTATGCAATCTTTTAATTCTTCTTTGATGCAATATATTAAATTTTCTTTCATGCAATTTATGTTCTAGGGTTTTGATCTTCTTAGCACTTGCTTTCATCCATTTTAATTTATGCCAAAATTTTCCTTTGAATAGTTAAATATTTCATGAATTTATAAATGCTCTTTGATTTCTAAGTACTTATCTTTTTATTATTTTTAAATAAAGAAAATTCTCTGGTAAATTAGAGAATCTATCATCATCCCCGACATCATGTTTTTCTTTTGTTATTCAAAAATCGATTTTGAATCCAAGTGAATGTTCTAATTTTTATGCAACTCCAATCGCCTTCCTGTGGATCGAACTCTTACAACCACTATTCTTCGAGTAGGAAAAGTAAGAGTAAAATTAATTTAACTTTTGTTCGTCGGTTCTAACAACGATCTGTCTAGCATATTTTTAGGTAGACAGGAATCGGACGAACAGCACACAACGACCTACACTTGATAATGCCATTGTCCTAGTAATAGCATATCATTTGGTCGTGAACAAGTTTAAGGACTTGTAGATAAATCCTTCTTTGTCATTTAAAAGAGTCCTAAGGACTTCATCACATTATATGAGTTCATGAAGATGTACAATATATGCGATGAAAAATGCCAAATAACTTTTATTATTTATTAATTCATATATATCTCAATCATCAACAGATTGATGATTGACTTTTAGGACACATTTTCCAACATATAATTGATTCATTTTGACATCGTATAATTTTAAAACTAAAATATGAAATCTTGAACTATTTGAATTTCGACCTCCCTAAATTGAGGACCCCACAAATAAGAGCTAATACATTGGCACATAATTTTTTTTGAAGTTTATGTCCAAGATGATAAATAGCTCACTGCAAGGAGATTAGTCGTTGTATGACCCTGCACAGAAAATATGTGGTCATAGCCCAGATTGATAAGATGAGTTGAATATTTAAAAAAATTTAAATTTGTGAACCAAAATTTAATATTTTAAGAAAGATTTGATTCATATATTATTATTGCATATATGCTTATTTTCTATAAATTATTATCTATTTGATAGCCTAATTTGTTTACCTAAGGTGATCATTGCCTATTGGATTGTCTAGCTCATTGTACAATTTATTTTTTTTATAGATTTAGAGAACTAGTCTGATCAGTATTTTCAATATAGAAGAGTGACTAGCAGAACTTTGGCACAGATTATCTTATATTAGAGTTTATCTAAATTGATGTATTACCTTAGAATAATATTAGAATTGTGAGATATTTAAATGTTGAGTTGGAAATAAAGTTTGCATCTTATTATTTAAATTGTTCTGCTACATATGTATCACAAAATGTTGGAATGCCTTGCATGCCTGTGGGTAGAGTTCCTTATGAGTATGCGGTGATTGACACAACCCCAGTTCGTGAACTCGGTCGGGGGCGTGACACTTTTTTTCTCTTTTGCTTTCTATTTTTCTTTTCTTTTAGTTTACTGCTTTGCTTTATTTTTTTCACGAAAACTAGAGGAATTAAGACATTTCCCTAAATTTATTAAAAAGGATCCAAAGATTGATTTTGATGATCACAAAATTTTGAAGTATAATTACTAATATTTGTGTTACAAGAAGAAAGATAATTTGTTTTGCAAGTTGTTGTCGGCGCCCCGCACCGGAACCCACTCACACCAGCGCCGCCACCGACGTCGGACAAGCAAGAGAGATACAAACGGATAAGCACTCTCTCGATTCCTCGACTCCGGACTCAAGGATCACCTCTTCGCTCCGCCTACGAAGGGCAAAAGATTACCCCGTGGTATCAGTAGGATAAAACACTTGAGCACCGCAACGGATTATCAAAGATCAAAGGAAGAAGAAGGAAGAAAATAGCAAAGCAAACACAAAAAATGTAACGAGGTTCGGCTACAAATAGCCTACGTCCTCCACCGCTCCAAATCTCAATAAGGATGAACTGATTACAGAGATAGCACACACCCGAACGATCACAAGCGATCGATCTACAAGAGATTCACACAGAATTCCCTTTGCACAAGAAGTAGGATCCCAATCCTCTTCTTCTCTAGAACCCTAGCCTCACAAACAAGAGTCTCTCTCAAATATACGGCCAATCATCTTACCCTAGGGCTCTCATGAGTCCTATATATAGTCTCAAGACCTTCAGATGATCATAGCCGTCGAAACGCCACCAAAAATACCAAAAGAAAATCGTCCGTACGATTTTTCGCGAGCCCGAGTCGACTCGGCTGAAATCCGAGTCGACTCTGGCACGTCTGAACAACTTCCAGTTTAACTGGCACGATCTCGAGTCGACTCCACTGTATCTCGAGTCGACTCGACGATGCTCCGAGTCGACTCGACTGTAGTTCGAGTCGACTCTGACAGTCCAGATAGA
Organism: Phoenix dactylifera; assembly: GCF_009389715.1. Classification (NCBI taxonomy): domain Eukaryota; kingdom Viridiplantae; phylum Streptophyta; class Magnoliopsida; order Arecales; family Arecaceae; genus Phoenix; species Phoenix dactylifera. The sequence goes on from NW_024068281.1 coordinate 40,317, forward strand.
AACATGGTTTTTGCGGCTTTCTCCTCTCGGGTCGACTCGACAGACCTCGAGTCGACTCGACTGTTTCCGAGTCGACTCGACTGAAGCTCGAGTCGACTCCGACAGTCCGCCAGACAGAAAACTATGCAGAATTGATTTTCCTTCAATTCTCTTCATCACCAAAGGTCTCCACATACCCCAACAATCTCCCACTTGGAGACCTTGGGTATATCCTCTTGTTACTTGGCTCTCCTCTGTGCTCCCACTGAAACTAAATCATCCTAGTGAAATAGGTACGATGCCTCCTCAATGTCTTCAAGCATGAAGACCAGCAGAAGCTGAACAACTCCTCAGCTTCTCCACCGTGACGACCTTCGTCAACATATCTGCAGGATTCTGACTTGTATGAATCTTCTCCAACTTGACGAGTCCCTACTCGAGCAATGACCTCACGAAGTGGTACCGTATGTCAATATGCTTCGTCCTTGAATGGAAAGCTGAATTCTTTGCCAGATGAATTGCACTTTGACTATCTGAATATAACATGCAATCCTTCTGTTCCTTCCCAAGCTCCTTCATCAAGACTTGAAGCCATATTAGTTCCTTGCACGCCTCTGTGGCTGCCACATACTCCGCCTCCGTAGTCGACAATGCAACAACTGGTTGCAACCTGGAAATCCAACTGACGGCTCCACTGCCCAAGGTGAACAAGTACCCTGTCGTGCTTCTCCTGCCGTCCAAGTCCCCTGCCATGTCTGAGTCCACATAGCCCTGTAACCGGATCTCAGAACCTCCATAGCACAATGACATGTGCTCAGTGCCTTTCAGATACCTCAGTATCCATTTGACTGCGCGCCAATGCTCCAAGCCTGGGCAGCTCATGAAGCGACTCACAATTTCCACTGCTTGAGCAATGTCTGGTCTCGTACACACCATAGCGTACATCAAGCTCCCCACTGCCGATGCATACGAGATTTTTGACATATTGAGCTCCTCCACCCGCGTCTTCGGACTTTGCCCTTTTGAGAGCTTAAAATGGGCACCCAGCGGTGTGCCAACAGGTTTGGCACCCTCCATGCAGAATCTCCTGAGTACTCGGCTGATGTACTCCGCCTGAGATAGTCTGAGGATATGTTTAGACCTATCTCTACTGATCCGCATCCCAAGGATCTGTTTTGCTGCTCCTAGATCCTTCATTGCAAATTTTCTTGACAGCTTCAGCTTCAATTTTGCAATCTCATGCATGCTAGCTCCTGCAACTAACATGTCATCAACATACAATAGCAAGATAATGTAAGATGTACCGAAGTCCCGGAAGTAGCAACAGTGATCCTCCTGACATCTCCTGTATTCTATCTCAAGCATGTAACTATCGAACTTGAGATACCATTGTCTGGGTGCCTGTTTCAAACCATAGAGGCTTTTCTTTAGTTTGCAGACTAAGTCACCCGTGCCAGCTGCAATGTATCCCTCCGGCTGCTGCATATATATCTCCTCATCGAGATCTCCGTGGAGAAAGGCCGTCTTCACATCAAGCTGCTCTAAGTGAAGATCCTCTACTGCCACCATGCTCAGCACCGCTCGAATAGTACTCATCTTGACTACAGAAGAAAAGATCTCTGTGAAGTCGATACCTGCTCTCTGCTGAAATCCTTTTACAACCAGCCTGGCCTTGTATCGCTTCTTCCCGCCTTGCTCTTCCTTCAGCCTGTAAACCCATTTGTTTGACAGTGCTTTCTTCCCCTTGGGCAGATCCACCAAATCCCACGTTTGATTCTGCTCCAATGACTTCATCTCATCATTCATGGCCAACTCCCACTCCTTCCCGGTATCAACCTCCAATGCCTCCGTGAAGCATTCAGGTTCGCCATTATCTGTGAGCAGCAAATAACTAAGAGTCCCATCATACCTTTGAGGAGGCTTCCCATGAGTACTACGAGTGGACCTTTTTAGTTGTGGAGGGGGTGCCAATGCTTCAGGTTCTTGCTCTGACTGAGTCTTCTGACCAGAATTTGTAGACTCCTCTTCAGGATCCACAAAACACGGCTCAACAGGTTTTGTTTCTGATTCAGTGCTCTGCTGCATTTTCTCATTGAATACCACATCATTACTACGAATGATCTTCTTGTGTTCGGGATCCCAAAGCCGGTACCCAAACTGTTGACCTCCGTATCCAACGAAAATACACTTCTTTGATTTGGCGTCTAGTTTGCTTCTTTGACTGGAATCAACATGAACATAACTGGTACAACCGAATACTCGTAAGTGCGCCAAATCAATCTTCTTCGCTGTCCATGCTTCCTCAGGAATCCCAAATTCAAGTTTCTTTGATGGCCCTCTGTTGATCAAGTAGGCAGCAGTGTTAACTGCTTCCGCCCAAAACTGCTGTGGCAATCCAGCATGTATCCTCATACTCCTGGCACGCTCATTAATTGTTCTGTTCATCCTTTCAGCAACTCCATTTTGTTGTGGTGTTCCTGGAACTGTCTTTTGCCTGACGATCCCAGCATCTGCACAGTAGTCCTCAAACTCCCTGCTACAATACTCACCACCGTTGTCCGATCTCAGGCATTTCAACCTCTTTCCTGTCTCAAGTTCTACCATCGCCTGCCATCTCCTGAAGACCCCAAATACCTCTGACTTGTACTTCAAGAAGAACACCCAAAGCTTCCTGGTAGCATCATCAATAAAAGTAACATAGTACTGAGATCCACCAATGGAAGAAACTGGTGCAGGCCCCCACACGTCCGTGTGCACGAGATCTAGCTTTTCTTGCTTCCGAGGTTTACCTTCTTTGTTGAATGAAACACGCTTCTGCTTTTCGAGAACACAATCCTCACAGAAGTCCATCTCAACACTCCTGAGACCCTGCAGCTTTCCCAACTGGTGCATCACCTCCAGTCCCTGATAACTCATGTGCCCAAGTCTACAATGCCATAACTTGGTGTCCACATCTGCTGCAACAACTCCAATAGAGTTCTCCGTGCCGTTGGTGACATAAAGTGTCCCAACCTTCTTGCCACTAGCCACCGTCAACGAACCTCTGGATATCTTCCACTGATCAGCTGTGAAAGTAGCATTGTACCCCTGGCTCGCCAACTGTCCAACAGAAATCAGATTCCTCTGCAGTTGAGGTACGTGCCGTACGTCCTCAAGCTCAAGTGAAGATCCAGAAACCAACTTCACTTCCGCGCTTCCCCTTCCTTGTATGGTGCAAGGCTCTCCATCCCCTAGGTAGACTTTGCCAAAGTCTCCCTTCTCATATCCTCCAAGAAGCTTCCGTTGGGATGTAGCATGGAAAGATGCGCCCGAGTCTATCATCCAAGACTCGTCACAGGTAGACAAAGATAGAACGAGGGCATCCATATCACCGTCTTCAGCAAGATTTGCCAGATCCTTGCTGACTCCTTCGGTGTGGTCGCCTTGCTTCCCTTTAGGAGATTTGCAATCCCTCCTAAAGTGCCCCGTCTTCCCGCAGTTCCAGCACTTCGCTCCCTTGTTCTGAGGTGCTCGAGACCTGCTGGATCTCGACTTCGAGTCGCTTCGAAATCGACCGTCCTTCTTTTGTCTTCCCCGGTCAGAGGTGTTTAGTGCACTTCCAGACGACTCCGTAGCTCCAGAAGATTTCCTTCTTGCTTCTTCACTCAGAAGCACTCCCACAACGTCATCAAAAATCAACTTCCCCGTTGCCGAAGAGTTGCTCACCGCCATCACCAGGCCCTCCCAGCTATCAGGCAATCCGGAGAGGATTAGCAATGCCCGAATCTCATCGTCAAAACTAATCTCCACTGACTCCAACTGGGCCGTGAGTCCATTGAACTCGTTGAGGTATTCTGCTACGCTGCCGCCATTTTTCATACGAAGATTAAACAACCTCTTCATGAGAAATACCTTGTTTGATGCTGAGGGTTTCTCGTACATCCGCGACAATGTTGCCATCAACTCCATCGTCGTCTTCTCGTTTTTGATGTTGAATGCCACTTGGGATGCAAGTGACAATCTGATAGTGCCGAGCGTCTTCCGATCGAGGACCTCCCAGTCTTCATCGGACATCTTCTCTGGTTTCTTTGCTCTACCTCCAAGAGGTAAATAGAGATCCTTCTGGTAAAGGTAATCTTCTATTTGCATCTTCCAAAACCCGAAGTTCATGCCATTGAACTTCTCAATTCGCAACTTCCCTTCATCCGCCATTGCAGAATAACCAATAGCTCTGATACCAATTGTTGTCGGCGCCCCGCACCGGAACCCACTCACACCAGCGCCGCCACCGACGTCGGACAAGCAAGAGAGATACAAACGGATAAGCACTCTCTCGCTCCCTCGACTCCGGACTCAAGGATCACCTCTTCGCTCCGCCTACGAAGGGCAAAAGATTACCCCGTGGTATCAGTAGGATAAAACACTTGAGCACCGCAACGGATTATCAAAGATCAAAGGAAGAAGAAGGAAGAAAATAGCAAAGCAAACACAAAAAATGTAACGAGGTTCGGCTACAAATAGCCTACGTCCTCCACCGCTCCAAATCTCAATAAGGATGAACTGATTACAGAGATAGCACACACCCGAACGATCACAAGCGATCGATCTACAAGAGATTCACACAGAATTCCCTTTGCACAAGAAGTAGGATCCCAATCCTCTTCTTCTCTAGAACCCTAGCCTCACAAACAAGAGTCTCTCTCAAATATACGGCCAATCATCTTACCCTAGGGCTCTCATGAGTCCTATATATAGTCTCAAGACCTTCAGATGATCATAGCCGTCGAAACGCCACCAAAAACACCAAAAGAAAATCGTCCGTACGATTTTTCGCGAGCCCGAGTCGACTCGGCTGAAGTCCGAGTCGACTCTGGCACGTCTGAACAACTTCCAGTTTAACTGGCACGATCTCGAGTCGACTCCACTGTATCTCGAGTCGACTCGACGATGCTCCGAGTCGACTCGACTGTAGTTCGAGTCGACTCTGACAGTCCAGACAGAAACATGGTTTTTGCGGCTTTCTCCTCTCGGGTCGACTCGACAGACCTCGAATCGACTCGACTGTTCCCGAGTCGACTCGACTGAAGCTCGAGTCGACTCCGACAGTCCGCCAGACAGAAAACTATGCAGAATTGATTTTCCTTCAATTCTCTTCATCACCAAAGGTCTCCACATACCCCAACACAAGTAATATAAAAAATTGGAAAAATACAAGAAGGCCTCAAAAGCTCTAATGAAAAGTTGAGAAAAAGCCACACTTTATTAGGCCAAGTCTCAAGTTCAAAGAATTCAAGTTGGAGGAGCAAATTCAAAGAAAAATTTCAAGGAACATTCCTCGAGTCAACTCCTGAAAGTTTAGAGTCAACTCTGGCACTTTGGAGTTCCGTGGCACAAAGCTCGAGTTGACTCCTACAAAATGTGAGCTGACTCCTGCAAGAAAAGACAGAGACACAAGTTTGAAGAGTCAGAGCTCAAGTCGACTCGCACTCAAGTCGACTCAAGCTCGAGTCGACTTAAGCGCGAGCCGACTCTCGCAGAAAAGACAAAAATTCAGTTTTGAAGAGCTTGAGCTCGAGTCGACTCCCAACAAGCTCGAGTCGACTCCTGCTTCAGCCGAGTCGACTCAAGATCTACTCGAGTTGACTCAAAAACTGCTGGAAGGCAACGGTTAGTTTTTCACGGCTCCAACAGCTAGTTTTTTACTCCAATGGATCTATTTCATCTCCAACGGCTCTAAAATAGTTCCCAAGAACTTCTAAGCTTTATATACAAGGGAACCAAGTGGATTAAGAGGGAGCTCAACTACCAAACTCAAAATATCATTAGTGAGCCCTAAAAATCGGAGTACTGAAGTGAGCAAACCATTGAAAGTATTAAAGCCAATCATTCAACATCAATCCTCAGCTCTGAAAGTTGGTGAAGCATTCAAGGACATCCCTCAATACCAACGACGTCACTATTGCTCCTATCTCTTTTTGTATTTTTTCTTTTAATGTTTGAGCAATAGTCTGTGCATTAAATTCTTTCAATCTCATTTGTACAAGTTTCAGTAGGTTCTAAAATTTGGGGGAAGGTTTTGTCCAAACCTTAATTGGACTGCGTATAGATTTTGGTTGGTGAGCCTTTGGAAAAATCGACTGGGCTGTTTGTAAATCCGAAAAACAAACGTTGTAAAGATTTTGATTGGTGAGTCTTGGAAAAACCAACTGGGTTGTTTGTGAGCCCGAAAAACAAACGGTGTAGGTTTTGGTTGGTGAGCCCGAAAAACTAACTGGGTTCGTTGTAATCTCGGAAAAACAACAAGTTGGTTGTGAGTTTGTAAAACAACCGGACTGTAATCCATGTGATTATAGTGAATTTCCAAGGAGACGCTTGGAAAGTGAACGTAGGTGCTTGGGATGCACTGAACCACTATACATGCTTGTGTTTGTAGTATTTTTCTTGTGCATCTTGCTTTACTTTCATACTTGCATAGTGTAGTTGCTATAGCTTAATTTTCTACTGCTTTATTTGTGATTGCCTAAAGCTTAAGTAAGATAACACTTTATCATTCCAATGCATTCAATTCAAAGTTAATTTGGGAACATAATTTTTAGAAAACCTAATTCACCCCTCCTCTTGGGTTGTCACCTTGGGCAACAGCTTTGCTCCAGCCTTTTTTCATGAAAACTAGATGAATTAAGACATTTCCCTAAATTTATTAAAAAGGATTTGTGAATGAGTACATATTATAGTTGAGGTGAATAATAGTATTGCTAGAAGGTAAAAACCAAAACTCAGCTGAAAGGAGTTACAAGGTCAATGAGTAGCCGCCTGCGACAGAGGCGATAGTGCAGTAGAGGAGATAGAGAACACGAAAATGCTAAGAGGCTATCCAATGCTTTGCCCAAGCATTTCCTCATATCCAGAATTTTTGCAGAGTTTTATGCAAGACAATGGTTATAGAGCTTTTCTCCATAGAAAAAATGTCGGAGTTTTGCTCATGCCAAACCCAACAACTAAGTGCCATACGAAGTTGTTCCTAAGCTTTTCTAACCGACAACAATTGGTTTCTTGGGTACATATGATAGAAACAGAAAAAAGAAAGCTATATATGCAAAAAAAAGTTATTTATGAGGGTATATATGTAAATATCAATTTTGTGTAAGCACATAAATTTCAATATTTAGGAGGGTATGTATGCAGAAAAATCCTATTTTTTTTCCGAATCAATAGTTGTGAGAATATCAATCCATGCGGTGAGACCAACTAGTAGTTCTAGTGGGCTCTCTCATAATCTTGCTATCAGAGATAAAGAGAGAGTAGCAGATGAGTGGGCAAGCTAGATTTAAGCCAAATTATGATTTAGTCTAAGGCTGAGAGTGGAAATTGGTTCATGACTAATTGGCCAATAAAATTACGGGAAGTTTGGATCATTTTAAACAAATATACATGAAATTTACTAAAACTATATAAGCCAGAAAAAATAAAATAGACTTTTTTTTGATGAATTTAGTAACTATTTTGTTGCTCAGTAGAGAGATCCATTTTGTTGTTCTGATTAGAGCCTCTAACTCTAGAGAAGCATTAAATCTAGAGACTGAGTTACGCATCTAAGGTAACCACTGTTAATCCTATTTTAACTTTTTCTTCTAAAAATTTAAGAATCCTAGGCTTTAAAGCTAGAAATTAATGGGATATGGAGTCTCAGAAGGATGTCACAACATTTAGATTTTAGGATGATGAGTTGGACTAAGGAAGAAGGTATAATGAGTTGATAAATTTGTTGTAACCATAATTAGTTTTACTAGAAGGATTTTTGGATCTAGTCAGCTTAGACTGTAAGTTATCTCTACCTCTAGTGTTTTATCATGCACATGACCTAATATATAAATTATACTGCTTCACAATCATCTGCATTATTTGAAAAATTATTGATATTATCTGTGCACATTATATATACTCTGTATAAATAATTCTTTAAAATATTAGATAAAGCATGATATGATTTACTTGGGCATAAACTAAATTTTATTGTAATGATAAATGCATTGATTTAATTATGTTGCTCTCCTCTCTAGTCTGATTATGATCATACGGGTTCAGGATTTAGTCTTCTTTCAGACCTCCAATAGGACGATGACTAGCACATGTCGATTGATGGCATATTGTAGTCAAAAGCTAGTTTTCTTTTGGACCTAGCCAGTCAGGACTGATCATTGGCACATGCTGATGGAAGCATATTTTCTATGTGAATTTAGAGATAATTGATGCAAAAATAAAACTGTTCTCCCAAGTGCAGGAGAATCGCACAAGTAGTATAACTCGGAAGTCCGAGGTCGATTCCTCAGGGAACGATCTATAGATTATTAGCGTAATTTTTTAGATGTGATTTTTAGTTGGTCTTCAAAAATTAAAAGCAGAGAATAATAGATAATTAAACAACGTGCAAGAATATAGAGAAGGCTAGGGATCTGGATTCTCCCTTGATAATGTAATTTTCAACAATTAAATTTTTGCGATTCTTGATTAAGGATTAATTAGATAGAAACCAAAAACTTGATGCAAAAATAAAACTGTTCTCCCAAGTGCAGGAGAATCGCACAAGTAGTATAACTCGGAAGTCCGAGGTCGATTCCTCAGGGAACGATCTATAGATTATTAGCGTAATTTTTTAGATGTTATTTTTAGTTGGTCTTCAAAAATTAAAAGCAGAGAATAATAGATAATTAAACAACGTTCAAGAATATAGAGAAGGCTAGGGATCTGGATTCTCCCTTGATAATGTAATTTTCAACAATTAAATTTTTGCGATTCTTGATTAAGAATTAATTAGATAGAATAGTTCTAAGCATGGAATATATACTTTGAAAACATGAATTCAACATTCAAGTATTTATCGTGCCGGTTACGTCTACGATAAATCAAAAATCGAAACAACCCATGCATCAATAAATATAAACCGTACAAGATCTATCTAACAAATAAGTATGCAAGAACCAAGAGCATATAATAGATGTAAATCAAAGAAAATAATCGTTCAGAATTTTACTTGAAGAAAGCAAACTATCAAGGGTTCTTCCATCACCCTTGACCAAAGGTGTTAGCCTCCCATTACAAAAGCACTAGCCTTTCCCTCTCTTATTTCCCTTTTTTTTTCTTTTTCTTTTCGGAAACAGGGCATACCCTATTTCCTTCTTCACTTTTTTTTTTGTTTAAAAACTCTGCAGCAGCCTGACGCCCCCCTGTTCTTCTTCTTCGATGGCCCCCGGCTCCTCTGTTCTTCCCCCCTTTTTATACAATCAAAACCCCTCCAAATAACCTTCCAAGCAAATCAAAACGGACACTGGAATCTGGGATGCGGATCCGGAAGCTTTGAATGCTGAAAATTAGATCACGAATTCGCTGCTGTGGACCTCACGAACGGCTGAATGCACGTGGAGCGGGTTGAAGAAGAACGGATCACTGATCCGGGAGGTAATCGTGGGATGCTGCTATGAAAAGGGATGAGAGCTGCAGCAGCTGGGGCGTTAATCCGCTCTGTGATCGCGGACGGAGGCGTGCGTTCATGAGGAGCTCGGATGCGGGTCCGGCAGATGGCTGAGAGCGCGGGAGAAGCGGACACGGTGGAGACGGGATGCTGGGAGGCTTCACGGGCTCGGGCGCTGGAGCTGATCGCGGGAGAAGAGCAGATCATGGATCCTTGGCGCTGTTTCCTTCTTTCGACCACAAAGAAATGGGAATGCGGTGAAGATGGGAAGCTAGGAGGCGCCTTAAACGGGCGGAAGAAATTTGGGTGAGTGGAAATACGGGATGCACGCGTGAGAGGAGCTGGAGATTAGGTGCGGGAGATCAGATCACATATCCTGATTCGGGGGAAAGATCACAGTTCTTTGGACTCGTGAATGGTTGAGGTGGGTGAAATCTGGTTGAGAGGATGCGGCTTGCACGCGGAGATGCTTGCGAGATGATGGCCTCGACTAGGCCATGGCGAGATCGGGTGCGCACAGCTTGGGCTATGCATCTTTCTGAACCAAATCTGTATCAAATATGCATTTTATTTCTGATTTACGATAACCTATACGAAACAAAAGTATAATATTAACTCGACGAAATTATCATCATCTGTTAACAATAAGACTAATTTAAGTGGTATGTAGATCGCACTTTTGTGCTCTCATCACGCCCCCCAACTAGCTTATTGCTAGTCTCTAGCAATTAATGAGCAAATGATAACATGAGAGTACAAAAGATGTTGGTCAATCCTTTGACTTTTTATTAAAGCTAAAGACACAAAACTAAGATACGTACCCACTTTCGTAGAGCATCACGATTGCACTTAGCATGTGCAACAAGCCGTTAAACCCCTAGGTTACCCTAGTGGACGAGTGTTGTCTCGTGAGAATTTTCAGGAATGTTACCCACAAACATCATGAATGATATGAAACGAGATCCTAAAAATATGAAATAAAGCCTAAGCTAATACACATGTAATTAATTAATATATATTTTCAAGCACGGCAACTTTGAAAACAAGGAAAATATGAAAGTGTAGTGTGCATAAAATAGTATGACTTTCTCAGAGTACTAATACCTCCACCACATCATGGTACCGCTTGAATTTTAGGTGTACTACTCAAGTTCACAAGTGTTTACTACAGTTTATTAGAGCCTGATCCATCAAATTTTTGGAATATCTTATGTTGTCTAAAATTGTCAAGAATGGTTCGCATAAAAAAAGGAGCTATCAATCCCAACTAAATATCCAAAGTACACAAAGGTCCAATACAATGGAGTCAAACCAGCCATTACCACATGTCACTGGGTTCAGCCCGACCAACCCTATTCATGCTTCTTTTTTTTTTTAAACACATATGGTGATTACAATAGTCCAACCCCCTTAGGCTCTAGCAAGGTCCATGTAGCGAGTTTTCGGCCAATGACTCCTGATCCAGTTGGCTCAAGGCATTAGGTGAAACACCCCTCGGGCTTAATTACTCGAACCAAACTACGCCACGAGGTTGGACTAGTCATCTCCTCATTTATTTATTTATTTATTTTTATTTTTTTATTTTTTTTCAAGATAGAGAAGGTAAACTGAACCATATAATGTGACTGCAACGTGACTATAGGTCAACCAAGGTCGGAACATAAGGCACTTAGATGATCTAGCTGGGGTATTCAACCTCTATCTTTATGTGAAAACCAAATCGAGAACCTTATAGTACAGACAAGGATACTCGTACTTCTTTTATAGATATGGCTTAATAAAAATGCATTAAACAAATGTGAACTCCTGAGGCCTTCCTGTAATCATTAAATACATGTGCGGGGATCTAATAATAGGTCTCTGATCAGTCATAGTATGCATGTATTTCTTGCCTTAATATTTGCACAAACTCAATATGAAAATACATATGCATTTGCTTAGAAAAGAATGCAAAAACTTTTTTTTTTTTTTGCAAAATATTTTCCTCCCCCCAACTTAAACATTGCATTGTCCTCAATGTAATAGATGCAAGAAAACTATATATGAAAGACAATAAAGAAAATAATATTAGGAAGAAGAGGAATACCTTGAGCTGTTGATATCTAGAAAATAAGACCTACAAAATAAGAAGAAAACTAGAAGTAAAAGAAAATTTAATTCTAACTAATATACACATACCTTTGCCTTCATGTTCAGTCATAAGAAGGCTCCCCCAAGAAAAAAGAGTCTTCTTCATCTGCAAAATTCTCAAGAAAAGGTTTAAGTCTGTGTCCATTTACCTTAAAAATTCAACCATCCCGTGGATTCTCAATCTCAACCGCCCCATGTGGAAAAACAGTTTTTATAATGTAAGGACCTGTCCATCTCGATCGCAACTTACCAGGAAACAGACATAAGCGGGAATCATATAAAAGAACTTTTTGCAAAGGTTCAAAAGATTTTTTTTAAAATTGATTTATCATGTAAGATGTTCATTCGTTCTTTGCAAATTTTAGCATTGTCATAAGCATCTCTGCGAATCTCATTAAGCTCGTTCAATTGCAATTTTCTAGCTAGACTGGCATCTTGTAAATCAAAATTCAATTTTCTAATTGCCCAATACGATTTATGCTCTATTTCTACAGGCAGATGACACGCTTTTTCGTAAACTAGCCGGTAGGGAGACATGCCAAGAATGGTTTTGTATGCAGTACGATAAGCCCATAATACATCTGATAGTTTTAAGGACCAATCTTTCCGTGATGGGTTCACCGTTTTCTCTAAAATACGCTTGATCTCTCTATTGGCTAACTCTACCTGGCCACTAGTTTGCGGGTGATATGGGGTAGCAACTTTGTGGGTGACACCATACTTTTTTAATAATGTCTCAAAAGGCTTATTACAAAAGTATTTTCCACCATCACTAATTATGACCTTAGGCATCCCAAATCGTGAAAAAATATTTTCTTTTAAAAACTTCAGGACGGGTTTGTGATCATTGGTCTTACAAGCAACAGCTTCTACCCATTTGGACACATATTCGACACCGACTAAAATGTACTCATATCCAAAAGATGGTGGGAATGGGCCCATAAAATCGATACCTCAACAATCGAAAATTTCGATAATAGTAATGGGTTGAAGAGGCATCATTTGCCTACGAGTTAGACTTCCAATACGTTGACATGGATCACATGTCCTGCAGAACTCGTGGGCATCTTTGAACATAGTGGGCCAATAGAAACCACATTGCAAAACTTTTGCAACAGTTTTCTTAGAGGCAAAGTGTCCACCGCAAGCATCAGTGTGGCAGAAAGAAAGTACGCTTTGTATATCATGATCCGGTATGCATCGTCTAAAGATTTGATCATTGCAATATTTAAACAAATAGGGTTCGTCATAGTAATAATTCTTTACTTCGCGCAAGAAAATTTTTCTATCTGTCGACTCCCAATGCTCCGGCATCCGGCTTGTAACAAGAAAATTTATAATATCTGCATACCATGGTATACTAGAAAGTGCAAACAACTGCTCTTCAGGGAATGAGTCCTTGATGGAAAACTGTGGCACTGAATCATGAAAAACTAATCGTGATAAATGGTCAGCAACCACATTCTCTACTCCTTTTTTATCTTTGATAGTATTCGTCCTTTTCCTGTCTAACTAAATATATGCTAGACCGATCGTTGTTAGAACCGACGAACAAAGTTTAAATTTAATTTACTCTTACCTGTTCTACCCGAAGAATAGTGGTTGTAAGAGGTCGATCCACAGGGAGGCGGTTGGAGTTACATAAAAATTAGAACGTTCACTCGGATTCAAAATCGATTTTTGAATAACAAAAGAAAAACATTACTTTGAGGATGTTAAATGATTCTCTAGTCTGCCAGAGAAGGTTTTCTATTTGAAAATAACGAAAAGACAAATACTTGGAATAGAAGAGCATTTATAAATTAAATAAAATATTTAACTATTTAAAGAAAAACTTTGGCATGGATGAAAACAGTGCTTAGGAAGATTGAAGCCTGAAACATAAACAGCATGAAAGAAAATTTCATATATTGCAACTAAAACAAGAATTCTTGAATGCATAAAAATAAATTGCAGAAATTAAACTTAACCTAAAACATGAATTGCATAAAAGAAAAATTAATGGATTGCATAAAAGAACAATTACAATAGTAAATGAAGATTGGAAGCCTAATGCTTCCTCCTTCTACAAAATAAAATATAAAAACAAAGGAAGAAAAACAAGAAAACTCCCCTTTTCCCTCTCTCCTATTTTTTATTCTTTCTTTTCACAAAACAGAGCCATCTCCCCTGTTTGATTTTCTTTTTGATTTTCTTTCTTCTCTCCCAAACCGAGCCCTCTCCCCTGTTCTTCTCTTTTCTGTGGACCCGCCGGCCCCCTTCTTCTTCCTCGCCGAGCTCTCCTCCTCCTGCCGAGAAATCCCCTATTTATAGATCGCCCGAGCCTGGAGGAAGAGAAACGGGCGAGGGATCATGGCCGCTGGGATTTCGGAAGAGGAGGAGGGCGCGGTCTGCGACCGTGGGCGGGATCTCGGCTGCATCACGGCGGAAGCATAGGCGGAGGAGGCTGGATCACGGGACGGTTGCTGGAGGAGGAGGCGATCATCCGAGATCGCACATGGAATGGAAGGCGATCCGGGATCGATGGGAGGATGCCGTGGAAGATGGACGGATGCGGCTGGAGGCGATCTGTGAGGCGGGATCGTTGGAAGGAGGGGCTGGCCGCTGGGATTCCGGGATGATTGGGCGCGATGGAGGAGGCTGGATCGCTGGGATGTTCACCGCGTGAAGAACGCGGGCTGCTGGCACGGTGGCTGGCACGGGAGTTGGATGCATTCGAACGGGCACTTGGGATCGATGTGGCGGACGCATGGGATCATTCCCTCTCCCCTGTTTTCGCATGGATGCTTTGATGCGGGTGAGAGGATCTCCCTTCATTGAATATGGGTTATGTGCCAGTTTCTGCAATGGAATTGGATTTTGGAAGAAGGTCTGGGACTTTCTTTGCCCTCCTGAGATGGGAGGAGTCATCTGTTCTGACTGGAGGTCAATTGCAAGTCTTTCAAGTCATGGGTCACCCAGCACCTCATAGTTATGATATGGTCAAATTAGATCTGCTAAAATTCTTTCCCAAAAGTATAGAAAAATTGGATCCGGACCCGAACCCGACTCGGACCCGACTCGGACCCGAACCCGACTCGGACCCGACTCGATCTTCAACCGGGTCGGATCTGGAAAGGGATCATTCTGAAGTCAAATTTGTACTCAATGTGCATTTTATCTCTAATTTATGATAATCTGTGTCAAACCCAAATATAATATTAATCTAGTGAATTTATTATTATCGGTTAGCAATAACATTAATTTTAGTGACATGTAGATCGCACTTTTGTGCTCTCATCACACCCCCCAACTAGCTTATTGCTAGTCTCTAGCAATTAACAAGCAATCGATGAAAATGAGGGCACAAAAGATGTAGTCTAACTTATGACTCTCTTTTTTTTTTTCTTTTTTTTTTTTTTTTAAACTAAATACACAAAACTAAGATATGTACCCATTTTCGTAGGGAATCACGATTGCACTTAGCACGTGCAACAAGCCTTTAAACCCCTAGGTTACCCTAATGGACGAGTGTTGTCTCGTGAGGGTTTGCAGTGAAGTTACCCACAAACTTCATCAGTCAGGGATTTCCAATTTTTAACTCGAAATTTGAAACAAGTATTACTGTATGAACTTAGAATTGCAAGGACAATAAAGACTTATTGCTATCATATTTAAGCAGACTCTAACTCAAGTTTCATTACTCCCCATCTATCTGCTAACAAGTCAAGAATGTAGTGAGGTGCAAGATAGTATCATATAAATGAGTGGCTTTCACTTACTTCCAACATGATCACTTCAATTTTCAAGACTTTCTAGAGTTAAATGGTAATGAACACCCCAGATTTATTTATTTATTTATTTATTTTATTTTTATTTTTTTTTGAATGAAAAGAAGAATGACTTGTGCAATATCTAGCCTTATTAAGCTTTCTAGCTAACCCATGTAGCGAGTGTTAGGCCAATGACTCCCAATCCAGATGGCTCAGGGCACTAGGTGTAGAGACACCCTAACAGGCTTAATAACTCAAGTTAACTAGGCTTCAAGGCCAAATTAGTCACTCCGAGTTTAATCTCAATCATACTCACCTTTTTACGCGAACACTCGCTGCTTGTCAGGCAAGAGGCCCGGTTACTCAGTGAGAAGACTTAAAATAAACTCATTATTTTTATTTTATTTTATCTTTCTTTTTTTTCTTTTTTTTTCTTTTTTTTTTTGATTAGGATGTTTCATCACACATATAACTTTAAATTATCCCGAAGATTAAAAGTATTCATATTAGTTGCAAGTATACATACCCCACTATTCATATGCTTACGTGTTGGTGCTAAATCATCTTGTAACATGTTAGCAGAAGATAGGTGGGACGAAAACTGAAGCTAGAACTGCTATCATATTCCTTAACTCAAAGCTATTGTCAAAGCAATTCCTAGTTTGTACAGCCAAAAAGATTAGAGTTTGAGTTAAAAATTTGAACTCCTTTTTTTTTTAATTTTAATTTTTTTTTTGGCATAAAAAATCAAAAATATTCTCACCCCCATACCTAAATCTAACATTGTCCTCAATGTTAAAGAGAATTTAAAGCAGTAATAGGATAGAGGAGAAGTTACCTGATATGGGTGGATAAAGTAACAATTGGGGCCAAAAACCCCCAAACCTGCATGTTAGTAATTTTTTAATTTTTTTTATTTTAATTATTATTATTATTATTATTATTATTTTAATAATATTTACATGTTGGGTTGCCTCCCAAGAGCGCTAAGTTTTATGTCTTCAGCCGGACAAAATGTAAATCCTCCTTTTTTTTCAACCATTATCTAAGAATGGTTTTTGGAAGAGTCTGATGAAGAACAGTCGGCTGATGACGATCTATGCTCATAAGGAGAACAGAACTAAGGGGCGCATGTTTGACCCCTTCCTCGGAATGGGCAAGGTAAGCCTCTAAAGGATCCTTATTATAGGTTTGTAAGAAAGTCTCCTGAACCAGACTTTCAATCATGTCAACTTCATTGATTTCTTTGTCATCTAGTGGTTGTTTACTTATGTTAAAGACATTAAGTTCGACTTTCATGTTGCCAAAAGATAACTTCAGCATCCCATTTCGACAGTTAATCACAGCATTTGCTGTATCTAAGAAAGGTCTACCTAAATTATAGGTGTGTGACTGTCTGGATGTATTGCAGGTTCAGTCTCAGGATAACGAAGTCCACAGGATAGTAAAACTCATTTACTTTCACTATTACATCCTCTACAATCTCCTTGGGGTACTTCACGTCCTATCTGCTAAGGAAAGGGTAATATTTGTGGGCTTTAATTCTCCCCAACCTAACTTTTGGTACACATAGTAGGGAAGTAGGTTCACACTGGCTCCTAAATCTAATCGGGATCTCTGGATGATCGTCTCTCCTATTTTTATTTCAATGGTGGGGGCAACCAGGGTCTTTGAATTTCGGGGCAATCTGTTGTTGAATGAGAGATGAGGCTTGTGCAGCCATAACAGCTTGCCTAGAATACTGGTTTTTCTTTTGACCGTGGTGAGGTCTTTCAAGAATTTTGTATAGGAGGGAATTTGTCTTATGGCATTGAGAAAAGGTATATTTATATTGAACAGTTTTAAAGACTTCCATGATATCATCAAAGTTAGATTGTTTTCTTGGAGTCCCGAAGTCTGCTGGGGGAAGGGAACCTTGGGTTTGTATGTTTCTATAGGTTTTTCCCTTTTTCTGGTTTGTCCTGTTCTTGACCTCTCTTCTGAATTGGGTTCTTATCGGATTTATTTTTATTTTCTTTTTCATATTCAGAAAGTTGGACTTTATTGTCCACTTGCTTGCCAGACCTTAGAGTGGTAATCGCCTGGACTTCATAGGTCGGATTTCCATTGATTTGATACGGACCTCTTTGATCTTGATTTTGTTGTCTACTAGGGTTAGGCACTGGTTGACTAGGTAGTTCACCTTTCTTTCTATCCTCTAGAGAGTTTGCTATTTGGCTTAGACTAACCTCAAGTTTTGCAATTGCTTGCGCATGGAATTGGTTAGTCTGGGGCTTGGGCTGTATTGGTCTGTTGTTGTTGTTGATAAAATCTTGTTGTTGTTTCATCATATTAGCCATCATGGTTTTCTAATTGTGAAGGTTGCTGTGGGATAGGGGCATTATAAGGAGGTACAGATGGAACAATGGTTGGTTTATTTGTAATGGACCTATCCTGGAGAAGTTGTTCTGAAAACCTGGTGGACCACCTTGATGCTGATAGGTTCATTTTGCTTGTATGAGAAATTTGGGTGGAACCTATATATCAGGGTGATAAACTGGCTGAACGAGTTGGGAGTGGGCTTCTTAAAGGCACTATATGAATTTAGAGCATTTGCTTGCTCGGCCTTTATGGTGGGCAGATTAAGGCAGCACTCCACTAGATGCTCCGGACTGTTACACAAGACACACAAATTATATGACTCGTGATCTACTTTCATGACGTGATTTGACTCTTTGTATGAACTCGAACTAGTGGAAATAGTGAAGCATCAAACTTTTTGCTTAAGTTATTCATTCCAGTCACCAGATTGGGACATGACATTTTTGAGTTCTGGATCTGTTTTCATTTCATAATTACCTGGTTTTCTAGATCCGAACTCATCTCTATTTACTTCCTCACCATAGCTACTCAATTTTGGGCATTCTCGTCTAAGTCAACAAGAATTCATAGGCTGATGCCGGGGTTTGGGTTCGGGCATGAACCTACCTTTATGCATGGACTCGATTCATGTTTCTATGTGCCGGAGTTATGTCCTTTATAAAAGAAGTGGACCTCAGATCAGCCTTATCAAGGCCCATGGTGTGGGCATTTTGACCAGACAAGTTCATGGAATCGTTCACCAAGTTTGAAAGAATTCTTCTCAGATTTTTCTCTAAAAAGTTCTGATGGGCATCCTTAATTTTTCAGTTATTACCATGGGGATAGAACTTAGCCATGAACTTCCTAGACAGCTGTTCCGATGTGATGGAATTTGAAAGCAAGGGAACAGCCATGCAGCCAGCACGATCTTCTAAAGTCATGGGAAACAATCTTAATTTATTACCCTCTTCATCTAAGTTTTATTTCTAAATGTTTTGACAGATTGTCCAAAAACTTGTTAGATGGAAATTTAGGGGGGGGTTGTTCCCCACTTCCCTCGAAACCCATGGAAAACTTGGGGTAACATGGTTTTATTGTATGCAGCCCGAATTTCAAATTGGGCTGCATTATTTATTGGCAATTACTATACATGTAGGTGGACTAGCGGATCAGGAGCGAATAATTCATTCAGGGTTCAATTGTTCACCCATTGTAGGAGATCGACGGTTGGTTTACAGTTCGCAGGTTATGATGAAAGTTCTATCAATCTCAGGTCAAATGGGGTTAACTTATCCCTTAATGACCTATTCTACCATGCATACATTTTCCACAACTTAATTAGACTCAATTTTTTAACGAAATCCTAAAGATAAGAAGAAGGGGCTAGACCAAGATGACCAAATCAACAACCCACAACAATTTGACCCTATTAGTCTTAGAGCTAAGTGAGGTTTAGTAGCTTCTTAAATCTAGTTTGCACAGAGACTTATCAGGTTAAAAAGTTCCTGAATTTCTCTAGATTAGACGCTCCTAATCTCCCCTTTCAGATTAAGCTTGAGCTTACCAGTTAAGTGATCCAGACCAGTGACAGAAAAGTCCGGGTGTGCGTTTGGTGCAGAAGGATACACCGATACCACAATACCCGTAAACAGTTCTCACTGTTGTAAAACTTTCCTTAGACATCACCAATTACTAAATCCTCACTGGAGTGGCTTTCAGCCGCTTCTTTCCAAGGAGCCTAATTGAGCTCGAAAACCCTAAGGCCAACGTTCTAATTTGATTTTTAATTTAATTTGGCTTAGGAAATGTATGCAAGGTTGGTGATTTTTGGGGTAAGGACAGGTAATGGACTTCCGACCTTATCTTTTTAATGGGTTTGCCCTTTAATTACTTTATGCAAATGCTTAATACTAAATGCAGCAAATAATCAATATTTTTTTTTTAAAGTTTATGCAATGTCATTAGGTTTGTATTGATTAAATGCAGCAAGCAAAAATTTTTTTATTTTTTATTTTTATTTTTTATAATTTTTTTTTATTTTTATTTTTATTTTTTTTATAGCAATAACTTGAATGTAAACTAAAACACATCTTAGTGCGTCAGTCAATCTCCGAATGCCCGTTGAATAAGCTCTGGAGATTACTCCGTGAGGAGTCCCATAGAGTATGATAACCTCGGGGGATTGCACCCTATCAATTACTAACAAAAATAATAATTTTTTATATATTTTTTTTGATTTAATTTAAAATTTTTTTCTTTTTTTCTACTTCAAATTTCGAATCTCAGAATTCAAATTTTGAATTAAAAAAAAAATTGGAATTTTTTGATTTTTTTAAAATTTAAATTTTTTTTTTGAATTTTAAATTTTGAATTTCAAATTTCAGAATTTAATAACTACGAAATTATTAACTAGAAATTATCAAATAAGGAAAAATTAATAAAAATAAAAAAATAAAAAAAATAAAAAACTTACTACCGGAGTACGTTTCACTCCGGACATCCAAAATTTGATTTGATCTTCGTGATCGTTCTTGCTTCTCGATTTGCCTCCCCGACAGCCGGCGCCAAAATTCTGTTCGTCCTTTTTCTGTCTAACTAAAAATATGCTAGACGATCGTTGTTAGAACCGACGAACAAAGTTTAAATTTAATTTACTCTTACCTGTTCTACCCGAAGAATAGTGGTTGTTAAGAGGTCGATCCACAGGGAGGCAGTTGGATAATAAAAATTAGAACGTTCACTCGGATTCAAAATCGATTTTTGAATAACAAAAGAAAAACATTACTTTGAGGATGTAAATGATTCTCTAGTCTGCCAGAGAAGGTTTTCCATTTTGAAAATAACGAAAAGACAAATACTTGGAATAGAAGAGCATTTATAAATTTAATAAAATATTTAACTATTTAAAGGAAAACTTTGGCATGGATGAAACAGGTGCTTAGGAAGATTGAAGCCTGAAACATAAACTGCATGAAAGAAAATTTCATATATTGCAACTAAAACAAGAATTCTTGAATGCATAAAAATAAATTGCAGAAATTAAACTTAAACCTAAAAATGAATTGCATAAAAGAAAAATTAATGGATTGCATAAAAGAACAATTACAATAGTAAAATGAAGATTGGAAGCCTAATGCTTCCTCCTTCTACAAAATAAAATATAAAAATAAAGGAAGAAAACAAGAAAACTCCCCTTTTCCCTCTCTCCTATTTTTTATTCTTTCTTTTCACAAAACAGAGCCATCTCCCCTGTTTGATTTCTTTTTGATTTTCTTTCTTCTCTCCCAACCGAGCCCTCTCCCCTGTTCTTCTCTTTTCTGTGGACCCGCCGGCCCCCTTTTTCTTCCTCGCCGAGCTTCCTCCTCCTGCCGAGAAACTCCCCCTATTTATAGATCGCCCGAGCCTGGAGGAAGAGAAACGGGCGAGGGATCATGGCCGCTGGGATTCCGGAAGAGGAGGAGGGCGCGGTCTGCGGACCGTGGGCGGGATCTCGGCTGCATCACGGCAGAAGCATAGGCGGAGGAGGCTGGATCACGGGACGGTTGCTGGAGGAGGAGGCGATCATCCGAGATCGCACATGGAAATGGAAGGCGATCCGGGATCGATGGGAGGATGCCGTGGAAGATGGACGGATGCGGCTGGAGGCGATCTATGAGGCGGGATCGTTGGAAGGAGGGGCTGGCCGCTGGGATTCCGGGATGATTGGGCGCGATGGAGGAGGCTGGATCGCTGGGATGTTCACCGCATGAAGAACGCGGGCTGCTGGCACGGTGGTTGGCACGGGAGTTGGATGCATTCGAACGAGCACTTGGGATCGATGTGGCGGACGCCATGGGATCATTCCCTCTCCCCTGTTTTCGCATGGATGCTTTGATGCGGGTGAGAGGATCTCCCTTCATTGAATATGGGTTATGTGCCAGTTTCTGCAATGGAATTGGATTTTTGGAAGAAGGTCTGGGACTTTCTTGCCCTCCTGAGATGGGAGGAGTCATCTGTTCTGACTGGAGGTCAATTGCAAGTCTTTTCAAGTCATGGGGTCACCCAGCACCTCATAGTTATGATATGGTCAAATTAGATCTGCTAAAAATTCTTTCCCAAAAGTATAGAAAATTGGATCCGGACCCGAACCCCGACTCGGACCCGACTCGGACCCGAACCCGACTCGGACCCAACTCGATCTTCAACCGGGTCGGATCTGGGAAGGGATCATTCTGAAGTCAAATTTGTACTCAATGTGCATTTTATCTCTAATTTATGATAATCTGTGTCAAACCCAAATATAATATTAATCTAGTGAATTTATTATTATCGGTTAGCAATAACATTAATTTTAGTGACATGTAGATCGCACTTTTGTGCTCTCATCAGATAGTGATGTCAAATTCTTGGAGTAGAAGTATCCATCGTATTAAGCGGTGGTTTGGCCTCTTTCTTATCCAACAAATATTTTAGTGCCGCATGGTCCGTGAAGATAACAATAGGGAGCACCAAGGATATAAGAGCGAAATTTATCTAAGGCAAATACTACTGCAAGCAATTCCTTCTCGGTGGTAGTGTAATTCATTTGAGCAT
Source organism: Phoenix dactylifera (assembly GCF_009389715.1). Taxonomy (NCBI): domain Eukaryota; kingdom Viridiplantae; phylum Streptophyta; class Magnoliopsida; order Arecales; family Arecaceae; genus Phoenix; species Phoenix dactylifera. Next base: position 62,538 of record NW_024068281.1, read on the forward strand.
CGTTTAAGGTTTTGCTTGCATAGTAAATGACATATGGCTTATTATCCTTACGTTGTCCTAGGACAGCTCCTATTGCATAGTCGCTAGCGTCGCACATAATCTCAAAAGGTAATGACCAATCGGGTGGTCGCACGATGGGTGCAGTGCTAAGCATAGACTTCAACTTTTCGAATGCCTCCTGACAGGTTTCAGTCCAATTGAACGGTGTATCAAGGGATAGGAGGTTACATAATGGTCGAGATATGACACTAAAGTCCTTGATGAACCTCCTATAAAATCCGGCGTGACCCAAAAATGATCTAACATCTCTAACCATCTTGGGTGCAGGTAGCTTAGCAATTAAATCAGTCTTAGCTCTATCTACTTCCATGCCCCTCGATGAAACAATATGTCCTAAGACAATTCCCTTTGGCACCATGAAGTGGCATTTCTCCCAATTCAGTATCAAATTCTTTCCATACATCGAGCTAAGACAGCTTGTAAATGTGACAGGCAATCATCAAATGTGTCGCCAAAAACGGAGAAGTCGTCCATGAACACTTCCAAAAATTTTTCGTTCATGTCTTCAAAGATGCTGAGCATGCATCTTTGGAATGTTGCAGGTGCATTACACAATCCGAATGGCATTCGTCGGAAAGCAAATGTGCCAAAAGGACAAGTAAAGGTAGTCTTCTCTTGATCTTCCGGTGAAATTTCAATTTGATAATATTCCGAATAGCCATCGAGAAAACAATAGAAATCATGCCCTGGCAACCCTCTCCAATACTTGGTCTAGGAAGGGTAGAGGAAAGTGATCCTTTCGTGTGACCAAATTCAGCTTTCGGTAGTCAACACACATGCGCCAACTCGTCGGGACACGAGTTGGAACTAGTTCACCTTGTTCATTTTCTACTACCGTCAAACCCCATTTCTTAGGAACGACTTGAGTAGGGCTTACCCACTTGCTGTCGAAAATTGGGTAAATAATATCCACGTCAAGCAACTTGAGGACTTTTGCCTTAACCACATCTCTCATTGTAGGATTTAACCTTCGTTGCATTTGCCTTGTAGTTTTGGCATTGTCCTCCAAATATATCCGGTGCGTGCAAATTAAGGAGCTAATTCCCTTCAAATCGGCAATAGACCACCCTAAGGCTCCTTTATGATTCTTTAAAACATCAATTAATTTTCTTTCTTGGGTATGATCAAGTCCAGACGAGATGATTACAGAAAAAGTATCTTCGGGTCCAAGAAAAGCATACTTAAGTTCCTTTGGTAAGGGTTTCAATTCGAGCTTGGGTGCTTGCTCATGGGATAGTACTATTTTCACCTCTCGAGGCGGACAATCCCTCAAATTCTCCTACTTTTGGTCTCCACCCATTGACCATCTTGATATCCAGATTATCCACAATAGGTGTGCCTGACAAATCATCATCATTGGTTCCATTAGGACACCAATCAATTAAGCTATCATTGAATGGGTCGTTAATTGTTTTAGCTAACAAATATTCTTCTGCGATGGTTTCAACCCAATCAACCTCCTTACTCTCTTCGGAATCATTGGGTTGTTTGCACACATTAAAAATGTTCAGTTCTAAGGTCATGTTACCAAAAGAAAACTTCATGACGCCATTCCTATAATTAATCAATGCATTAGAAGTTGCAAGGAATGGACGTCCTAAAATGACCGGAATCTGAGACTGTGAGTTCGAAGCTGGATGTGTGTCCAATATAATAAAATCGACAGAAAAGTAGAACTTGTCTACTTGGACTAATACATCCTCGATAATTCTCCTTGGAATTTTAACTGACCTGTCAGCTAATTGCAAAGTGACGGAGGTTGGCTTCAACTCACCTAAACCAAGTTGCTCATATACAGAATATGGCAACAAATTCACACTCGCCCCTAAATCTAACAATGCTCGCTCTATCCTAAAGTCGCCTATGATGCATGAAATGGTTGGGCAACCTGGATCTTTATATTTAGGGAGAATGTTGTGCTGCAAAATAGCACTCACATTTTCAATTAAAAATGCCTTCTTCTTAACATTTAGTCGGCGTTTGACAGTACACAAGTCCTTCAAAAATTTGGCATATGAGGGTACTTGTTTGATTGCATCAAGAAGAGGTATGTTGATCTTTACTTGTTTAAAAAGCTCAAGAATTTCAGAATTAGGTTCGAGCTTTTGCAACGGCTTTAACCGTTGTGGAAAAGGTGGAGGAAAAGGACATTCAACTTTCTTAGTAGAAGTTGGGACCTCAACTTCTTCTTTGTCCCTTTCATCAACTTTGGGAGCATCAGAATTAGAAGTGACCTGCGGTCTCAATGGGACGGTTTGATCAATGACTTTCCCATTACGCAAAGTCATGATGCTCTTTGCATGCTCTGTATGCGAACTAGAAGGAGCCGTATTATTACTACCGTGCACTTGTGGGTTAGGTTGGGATTGAGCTGGAAGCTTACCCTTCTCTTGGTACTTAGGACGGTAGTCAACATTGACAATTGGTTCCTTATGTCTTCAAAATTTCGAGTATTTTGAGCATTGATATTAGCTTGACCTTGTAGAAAAGTTTGTATGGATTGCAAGGTATCCTCGATATTTGGCTTTTGAGAAGGTGATGGTGCATAGGTAGGATGTGCAGGTGGAGGAGCTGAATGGTGTGCCTGTTGAGGATGATCGTTTCTCCACCTAAAGTTTGGATGATTCTTCCAACCAGGGTTATAGGTATTCGAGTATGGATCGTTATAAGGCTTTTGGTAGGAGTTCATAGCATTTGCTTGATCGTGCAAGACTTCTTTGAATACTGGTATGGTGGGACAATCTGTAGTAGTATGATCCGACATATCGCAGATACCACAACACTTATTTCTAAGTTCTATAGTCTTGACAGGCTCAATCTTCCTAAGCTCAATTTCTTCTACCTTCCTAGTGAGGGCTGCCATTTTAGCATGAAGATCATCCTCAGTTCTGAGGTTGTAAAGGCCTCCCTGTACAGAGCTAGTAAGCTTAGGTAAAGACTTGGTGTTTCTATCCCCGTTGTCCCAAAGTTGGGCAGTCTCAGCAAGGGAATCCAAATATTCCCACGCCTCATCAGGGTGTTTTTCTAAAAATCTACCATTGCACATGGTCTCTACAAACTGTTTCAACTGTGGAGATAAACCTTCATAAAAGAAGCTAATGGTTCTCCAAGTTTTGAATCCGTGATGAGGGCATGAGAGAAGAAGGTCTTTAAATCTTTCCCAACATTCATAAAATGTTTCATTATCTTTTTGTTGGAAATTGCTAATATGTCTTTTTAAAAAGTTGGTCCTTTGTGTGGGAAAGAACTTCTTCAAAAATTCTCTCTGCATATCTGCCAAGTTCTTATTGATCTAGGTCGCAACGAGTTTAGCCACGTTTTGGCCTTATCCTTTAGAGAGAAAGGGAACAATGTCAATTTGAGGACATCCTCGGTGACGTTTGGCACTCTAAATGTAATACTTAATTCTTCAAAATCTTTTAAATGAAGATACGGACTCTCGGATTCTAACCCGTGAAACTTGGGAAGCAATTGAATTACCCCGGGTTTGATGTCAAAATGTCCTACATTATTAGAAAAAAATTATGCATGAAGGTTGACTAGTCCTAGCCGGTTGTAAGTATTGTCTTAGGGTCATAACATGGGGTTCACGTTCTCGATCGTGGTGACTCCCCGCATCTTCATTAAAATCAGCCATCTCACAAGGTGTAAGATATTGAGAAGGAATTTTAGGGGTATGTCCTAAGGGATGATCTAAAGTTGTACGACTTAATCGACCAGTGTCGTCCCTATTCCACTTTAGCATGCAAAATATTTCCCTCTCTTATTTTATTTTATTTTATTTTATTTTATTTTTAAATATAAGTACTAACTAAAGATAACCTAAAACGGACACCCTAAAATAAAAATCTATTCACAATCAAACATGCAACAAAGCATTACACCTCAATTTCTAATATTTTTCTTAAATTTCTAGACAGCTCCTAACTGGTTTGAAGAGGGCACCTAAGCCTCCAATCCGGTCTAATAAACCGAGTTGACCAGGTAAGCTCACAGGTAAGTGGAGGGGTCACGATGCGTTCGCAAAGGTCCCACTTAAAACCCACTTGCCTCGAACAGATGAACTGTCTTCCTTATAGGGACAAAGCTTGCCTAGACATCAACTAAGCCACAGAGCGAAATTGGTGCAACTTTCGGTGGTCTTCGTCCTATTGAGCTCGAATGTCCTTAGGGGCCAACGTCTAGTTGATTTTAGTTAAGCTTAGGATATTTATGCACTGGGGTGATTTTTTGGGCTAAGGACGAGTGATGAAATCCCGACCTTATCTTTTTAAATGGGTTCTGCCCTTAAAATATTTTATGCTGATGCTTATACTATATGCAACAATCAAGAGATTTTTTTTTTAATGTTTTATGACATGACATTAAATTTCATTGAATAGGTGATCAAGCAAATTATTTATTTTTTTAAAAAATTTTATGAATTGAAGTTTGAAATTTGAAATTTGAAATTTTAGATTTTTTCTCTTTTTTTTATAAATTTTTGAATAATCACCCTTGATCTTTTCTCAAAATTTTTTTTTATTGATTTTCAATTAGCAACAAGGGATAATGAGATATAGTAACAATAAAATTCTGATTCTAAAAAAAATTAAATGCAGAAAATTTAAAACAGAAAGCAGCAAGGTTTTATATTAATATAATGGTCTTAAAAGTCTCCGAATGTCAATCAGACCGTTCAGATTATTGAACAATTTGTCTTGCACTAGCTGACCATATTTGAGTCAAATCAGACGGCTAATATCTATGATATCAGAGTTTGATGCAGACTATGTAGGGAGCTAAAAATAGTAGTAAAGAGTTTTTTTTTTTTTCAAAAGACAAATACTAACTACTAAGGTACTAATTAAATCTAAAATTATACTAATAACTCAGCCGTTCTCCGGCAACGGCGTCAAAAACTTGATGCAAAAATGAAACTGTTCTCCCAAGTGTAGGAGAATCGCACAAGTAGTATAACTCGGAAGTCCGAGGTCGATTCCTCAGGGAACGATCTATAGATTATTAGCGTAATTTTTTAGATGTGATTTTTAGTTGGTCTTCAAAAATTAAAAGCAGAGAATAATAGATAATTAAACAACGTTCAAGAATATAGAGAAGGCTAGGAATCTGGATTCCTCCTGGATAATATAATTTTCAACAATTAAATTTTTGCGATTCTTGATTAAGGATTAATTAGATAGAATAGTTCTAAGCATGGAATATATACTTTGAAAACATGAATTCAATATTCAAGTATTTATCGTGCCGGTTACGTCTATGATAAATCAAAAATCGAAACAACCCATGCATCAATAAATATAAACCGTACAAGATCTATCTAACAAATAAGTATGCAAGAACCAAGAGCATATAATAGATGTAAATTAAAGAAAATAATCGTTCAGAATTTTACTTGAAGAAAGCAAACTATCAAGGGTTCTTCCATCACCCTTGACCAAAGGTGTTAGCCTCCCATTACAAAAGCACTAGCCTTTCCCTCTCTTATTTCCCTTTTTTTTATTTTTCTTTTCGAAAACAGGGCATACCCTGTTTCCTTCTTCTCTTTTTTTTTTGTTTGAAAACTCTGCAGCAGCCCGACGCCCCCCTGTTCTTCTTCTTCGATGGCCCCGGCTCCTCTGTTCTTCCCCCCTTTTTATACAATCAAAACCCCTCCAAATAACCTTCCAAGCTAATCAAAACGGACACTGGAATCTGGGATGCGGATCCGGAAGCTTTGAATGCTGAAAATTAGATCACGAATTCGCTGCTGTGGACCTCACGAATGGCTGGATGCACGTGGAGCGGGTTGAAGAAGAACGGATCACTGATCCGGGAGGTAATCACGGGATGCTGCTATGAAAAGGGATGAGAGCTGCGGCAGCTGGGGCGTTAATCCGCTCTGTGATCGCGGACGGAGGCGTGCGTTCATGAGGAGCTCGGATGCGGGTCCGGCAGATGGCTGAGAGCGCGGGAGAAGCGGACACGGTGGAGACGGGATGCTAGGAGGCTTCACGGGCTCGGGCGCTGGAGCTGATCGCAGGAGAAGAGCAGATCATGGATCCTTGGCGCTGTTTCCTTCTTTCGACCACAAAGAAATGGGAATGCGGTGAAGATGGGAAGCTGGGAGGCGCCTTAAACGGGCGGAAGAAATTTGGGTGAGCGGAAATACGGGATGCACGCGTGAGAGGAGCTGGAGATTAGGTGCGGGAGATCAGATCACATATCCTGATTCGGGGGAAAGATCACAGTTCTTTGGACTCGTAAATGGTTGAGGTGGGTGAAATCTGGTTGAGAGGATGCGGCTTGCACGCAGAGATGCTTGCGAGATGATGGGCTCGACTAGGCCATGGCGAGATCAGGTGCGCACAGCTTGGGCTATGCATCTTCCTGAACCAAATCTGTATCAAATATGCATTTTATTTCTGATTTACGATAACCTATACGAAACAAAAGTATAATATTAACTCGACGAAATTATCATCATCTGTTAACAATAAGACTAATTTAAGTGGTATGTAGATCGCACTTTTGTGCTCTCATCAATAATTTTCTTTCAGGCCTCCAGTGGGGTGATCATTGCCACATGTCGATGGGCGGCATGTTATAGTCAAGATCAAGTCACTTCTCGGGCTAGCCACGGGCCAATAATAGCCATAGCTGTAAAAGCTGGGAGAGTCTGAATGGATGGTTCATCTACATTGATTTAGAAATTTATTTTGATCAAATGTATTAAATAATTTGAATTCTATATTGGTAGACATATATTATATCATGTACTAATAATCAAGCTTCTATAATTGAAAATCTTGTACTCTAAAAATTAATTTTTTATGTAAAGATTATATGCTGAGTGTTGCCCAGATAGACAACCCAAGAGGGGGGAGGGGGTGAATTGGGTTTTAAAATAATTTGGATATTTAAAACGTTGTGGATGACTAATTAAAACTATTGCAAGTTGTTTAATTAAATGCTATGTGCTGTGAGTGATAAGAGAGGAAGAAGAAGAGAGACAATCAAACATAAACACCAAGTTTTATAGTGGTTCGGAGCTAACCCTTGCTCCTACGTCCACTCCCCAAGTCTCACTTGGGAATTCACTATAACCCCCTTGGATTACAGCCGGTTGTTTTCCAAGCTCACAACCAAACTTGTTGTTTTACGAGCTCACAACGAACTCGGTCGGTTTTCCCAGGCTTACCGACTAGAACCACCCTGATTGTTTTTCCGGGATCACAATCAAACCCTTACACACGTTGGTTTTAATAACTAGGCTCACCAACTAACCTCTGTACCCTTGATTCAATCCCCCGATTGAATCAAGCAAATACAAGTTGTAAATAGAATAGACAAACAGAAAAACAAGCTTCTCAAAAGCAGATGAAAGACAATATAATCTAAAAGGAGTTTAGAAGCCCTCAAACGCTTTTAAGTTGGAGAAAAGGAATTGCTTCTTAAACTTCGGTCTCCTCTTGAATGTGTAGTCGACTTGAATGCAGGAGGAGCTTCTTTAATTGCTGGGAAGATGTAGGTGGATGCAGTAAATGCAGATCTTCCCTTTTTCTCGTTGAAGAACAAGTTGCAGAGTTGAATGCTTGAATACTTGGAGTGGAATGGTTGTTCTCTGCCTTGCTACAGTCCTATGTGGCTATTTAAACCAACCCCCACGGAAACTAGCCGTTAGAGAGCTTTTTCTGCCCGTTCTGCACACTCTGTACAGTCTGACAAAAGTCGACTCGTCTGTAGCGGGAGTCGACTCATACTTTTCCGGAGTCGACTCTGCAACTGTTCCAGATTTGAATCAAAGTTGCCTTCACGACTGGGAGTCGACTCGCCAACTTCTGGAGCTGACTTGGCTTTCTCGGAGTCGGCTCATCCCATGAAGTCCGTGGACGTATTTTTGAATTTGGTCCAGTCGAGTCGACTCGACTGTCCTGGGAGTCGACTCGGCGCTCAGAGCCCGAACTCCCTATCTTCTGTCTTTTGGCTCGTCCAGTCTTGGAGTCGACTCGAGCTTCCTCGGAGCCGACTCGGCTCTCAGTTTCCGAAACTTGGTCTTCTGCCCTTTTGATGTGAAGCTGCCTTGGAGTCGACTCTAGCTGTCTGGGAGTCGACTCGAATCTCAGAGGCAGTAACTTAGTCTTCTGTCTTCTTTGTGGTCGCGGAGTCTCGGAGTCGACTCGCGTAATGCGGGAGTCGACTCGAATCTCAGAGTCCAGAATCTGCCCTCTGACTTTTTCTTTGTGTACTGCTGAGAGTCGACTCTTGCTGTCTTTGGAGTCGACATGCTAACCATCGGAGTCGACTCGCGTTCCACTGGAGTCGACTCGAATCTCAGACCCGAAAACTGCTCTCTGACTTTTTCTTTGTATTCCTCTTGGAGTCGACTCTTACTACCCTGGAGTCGACTCGGTGAACATCGGAGTCGACTCGCACACTTCGGGAGTCGACTCGTTGACAGGTTCTGAGTTGAAGCTTTCTGTTCGTCTGTCTGTTCTCAGTCGGAGTCGACTCGTACTGATCCGGAGTCGACTCGAGCTCGTGCCAGTGAACTTGATACGCTTGGAGTCGACTCGTGATACTCTGGAGTCGACTCGAGTCTCAGACTTTGGTTCAAGCTGACTTCTTAACTTATCCAAAAATTATGAACCAAGTCTTGAGACACTTAGACAAGATTTTCACTGAAACACTTAATTAAATTCATTAGTAAACAAGAAATATACTCAAATGCTTTGAGCTCATCAAAATCAAATAGGGTTTTAATCAATCACTCCACAATCTCCCCCTTTTTGATGATGACAAAACATTGAGTATATGTAAAGTGAATTGCACAATAAACAATCAAATAAAATCCATAAATGAATTCAAATGTCTGGTAATTCAATTTATCCAAGCTTGAAAGGAGTGAAACAATAAATTTCGGAGTTAAAGCTCCCCCTTTCATTTGGAATTATATAAGCCTTCATATCATGCATTCAATTGTTTGGCTTATATATAATTAATGATTTAGCTTTCTTAAAATTTCAGATTCTCCCCCTCAACATATGCATTCTACTTTGTTTTGATTCTTTGAATTTCCTTTTAATGCTTTGAAGTTTTTGAACTGAAATTTTGGTTTTTAGAGGAAAAATCTGTCAATTTGTTCTTGAGTAGGATTCAGCTAATCTCCGAATATCCCTTGAATAGATTCTGGAGATTACTCCATTAGGAGCCCCAAAAGAGAGATAATGAGCCTCGAGGTACCGAATCCACTTAGAACAAATTTGTGTGTTTTAAGAGTTTAGCTTTTTATTGATTTCCATTGATTCCTTTTACATATTTTATACATATTTTTCTCCCTTTTACATATTTTATACATATTTCTCCCCCTTTTTGTCATCATATCAAAAAGGAGGTAAACAGAACACACAATCAACCATAGATCAAAAGGCACATTATTGAAGAAAAATGCGGCTACTCATTGTATTAATTTGTATGTAAGTACATTTCAGAATACAATAAGTAACGTAAAGCAATACATGTCAAAGCAAAATACAAAAAGTAGCTACGGTCTCCTCGAGGATGTAGGTCCTCCTCTCGAGGATGTATCTCCTCCTCTCGAGGATGTGACTCCTCCTCTCGAGGATGTGGCTCCTCCTCTCGAGGATGTATCTCCTCGAGGCATGCGCTCCACGAGTGATTGGACCGCATTGGTCACGTTCTCTAGCTGGCGAATGATGGCCTGGATGGCCCTGCTCTGTGTCGTATCCAGCTCGAGTATTGACTTCTGCAGTCCGTCCAGCTTGTCGATGAGCACATTCGACAAGCGCTCGGCCCCTGCGGTGGTGGTGGACATGTCACGGCCGATGTCATCCCGCATCCGTCGAGTGGTGCTCGTGACCTCACTCATGCTGTGGAACTGGGCCTGTATCAAGGTCCTCATGTTGTATATCTCTTGCCGCACCTCAGCCGTCATGTCTGTCACGGCTGTCAGGAAAGAGACCAATGCGGAAGATGTGGGCGCAGGAGAGGGAGTAGGCACCGAACCTCGGAGCTCCCGAAGCAACTCATCCCTCAGATCTCGAACTATCTCCTGCCGCAGCTCCCGGAGCTGCTCAGAATCAATGCGGACCTCCATGGATGGTGGAGCCGAGGAGGAAGGTCCAGCGGAGGTGGTAGGAGCAGGAGTGGATGGAAGATCTGGTAAGTCTGGAAAGTCAGAGCCTGGCTCAGGACTGGAGGAAGGTCTGGTGGTCTGTGTGGTGAGGGTAGACTTCCTAACCCAGATCCCCTCTCTCTTCCGAAACCCCATCCTGTGTAGGGTCCCTGCACGCGTGCGATCAGTCCATCGCAATGCGCGAAAGGGTTCCCCCTCAGGAATGGGAATCTCGTACTCCCTAAACAGAAGAGTGAATAGCATGCCGTATGGGAGTGTGAGCCTAGGTCTATCTAGGGGCTCACACAGATACCTATAGATGAGTTTGGGGAAGTTGATTGGAGTGTCCTGAAGAATATAAAACATCAGAGCTAGGTCTCTCTCATTTACAAAATCAAATCTCCCTGTCTTAGGAAAGATGGACCTAGACAATATACTCAAGAGGATCCGCACCTCAATCGGTAGTGAGCTAGCGGATACCTCGTCTAGAGGTGACTGGGGTGGATGCCCTAGAACGGCCGTAAGGGCCTCAACCCTGTCCTCAGGGTGTGTGGGAGCCACCCCTACTTGTGGAAGGTGGAGGATGTGGGCAATGAGATCCTCCGTAACGAACAGAGGGACACCGGCTACTGTGCCCTCGATACCCCCATCTCCCCGATGGACGGTACCGTAAAACTCTCTAACAAGGCCAGGGTAAGTGGGGAGGTCTAATGTAAGGAAAAACTCTAAGTCCTGGACCCTAAGCCTATCACCTATGGTGAACCCTTCCCGAGAGAGATAGTCGAAGTCGACATATCTCCCGGTGGTGACGGCCTTCCCGGCCAATGGCCTCACGGGAACTGCCCTAGGCGGGGAACGAGCCGGAGGTGGTGGCCTCGCGGGATCGTGCCGCGCCTTGGAGCGCCGCTCGGGACTGGCCTCGGGTCGGGACCTCTTCCGGACTACGGTCTTACGCGGCATAATGACCTAGACGGGATAAAAAAAACTAAAGGACGGAGAAAGGTCGACGGAGAAGGCTTGGGACCGACCGGGGACGACCTAGGAAGGGATGAAAACCCAAAGACCGGTGAAGAATCGATTGGAAAAAGCCTTGGGAAGGATTGGGGACGACCTAGGAGTCGGCTCTAGGGCTTGTGAACAGTGGCGGCTTGAGAAAGAAGTGTTTTCGAAACGACAAATCTAGGGTTAAAAAGTCGGATCCCGACTGCGAGTCGACTCCACTGAGTCGCGAGTCGACTCGACCTCGAGTCAACTCCAGAATATGCGCGAGTCGACTCTCCTTATGCGCCTGTAGGAAAGGTCGACGGAGAAGGCTTGGGACCGACCGGGGACGACCTAGGAAGGGATGAAAACCCAAAGACCGATGAAGAATCGATTGGAAAAAGCCTTGGGAAGGATTGGGGACGACCTAGGAGTCGGCTCTAGGGCTTGTGAACAGTGGCGGCTTGAGAAAGAAGTGTTTTCGAAACGACAAATCTAGGGTTAAAAAGTCGACTCCCGACTATATGTGAGTCGACTCCCCCTCTGCTGCCATCTATGCGAGTCGACTCCCGCAAATGCGCGAGTCGACTCCCCCTTAGGAGCCGACTCTGAAACTTACTCGAGTCGTCTCTAACTTTGGCACGCACCTAAAAATCATGCTTCGTTTGTGCCAAACGAGGGAAAATCACTAAATTAAGATCTGATTTGATGATCATTGAAGAGAAACTCTATTTTAACCACAAACTAATCATCAAAATCAATGAATCTAGTGGAAACTACCACTAGGATGGATCAATCACTCCTAATCCCCTCCTAAGCACACTAAACCTCTCTTCACTTAGGGGTTTTGTAAAAATATCTGCTAATTGATCATCAGTACAAACAAATTGGAGTGTCACATCACCATTCAATACATGATCTCTTATGAAGTGATGTCGTATCTCAATATGTTTAGTTCTTGAATGCTGAATTGGATTTTTAGTTAGATTAATGGCACTTGTATTATCACAATTAATGGGAATTTTATCTTGTTTAATGCCATAATCTTCTAGTTGTTGTTTAATCCACAAGATTTGAGCACAACAACTCCCGGCTGCAACATATTCAGCTTCAGCAGTAGATAATGCAACCGAGTTTTGTTTCTTGCTAAACCATGAGATAAGGTTTTCTCCTAGAAATTGACATGACCCGCTGGTACTTTTTCTATCAAGCTTACATCCAGCGAAGTCTGAATCTGTGTATCCTATTAAGTTTAGGCTAGATTCTTTAAAGTACCATAGCCCTATATTCTTAGTTCCTATTAAATATTTAAAAATTCTCTTAACTGCAACTAGATGTGATTCTTTAGGATTAGCCTGATATCTAGCACACATGCAAACACTAAACATAATATCAGGTCTACTTGCAGTAAGATACAATAAGGATCCTATCATACCTCGATACAGTTTCTGATCTACAGGTTTACCTGATTCATCTTGGTCTAATTTGCATGATGAACTCATGGGGGTGCTGATTGATTTGTTTCCCTCCATATCAAACTTCTTGAGCATCTCCTTGATATATTTGGCTTGATTGATGAAGATGCCTCCTTCAGATTGTTTGATTTGGAGTCCAAGGAAGTAAGTCAGCTCTCCCATCATGCTCATCTCAAATTCACTCTGCATCAAGTTAGCAAATTCTTCGCAGAGACGATTGTTAGTAGCACCGAAAATAATATCATCAACATAAATCTGTACTAACAGCATATCTTGGTTTTTCTTTTTCAGAAATAGAGTTGTATCTACATTACCCCTAGAGAACTCATGTTCTAATAGGAATTTGCTAAGTCTCTCATACCATGCTCTAGGTGCTTGTTTCAAACCATAAAGTGCTTTGTTCAATTTATAAACATGATTAGGGTATTGATGATTTTCAAAACCAGGAGGTTGTTCTACATATACCTCTTCATTAATATACCCATTTAAAAATGCACTTTTTACATCCATTTAAAATAGTTTGAAGTCCTTAGAGCATGCATATGCTAATAATAGTCTAATAGCCTCAAGTCTAGCTACAGGAGCAAATGTTTCATCAAAATCTATACCTTCTTCTTGATTATAACCCTTTGCTACTAGTCTAGCCTTATTCCTTATAATAGTTCCATTTTCATCAAGTTTATTTTTATAATTCCATTTAGTACCTATAATTGGATATTCAGAAGGTCTCTCAACTAGATTCCACACTTTGTTTCTAGTAAATTGGTTTAGTTCTTCTTGCATTGCATTTATCCAATTTACATCATTTTCGGCTTCTTCTATATGTTTGGGCTCAAAGTGTGAGACAAAAGCTAGATGGTTATTCAAATTCCTAAGGGATGCTCTAGTCCTAACCGGTTGAGATGGATCATCTAGAATTAGTTCCTTAGGATGCCCGTGAGCATACCTCCAAGCTTTAGTTAGCCCATGATCCACAATAGCCTCTTGGCTTGATGATGCTCCTTCACTCAACTTTTGATTATCATCTTGTAATGCCATCTCATCTATCTTTTCTTCAAGAATTTCAACATCATCATCAAAATTATCTTTCTTACTAGAGGAGATGTCACTAGAATCATCAAATATAACATGTATAGATTCTTCTATAACTAAGGTTCTTTTGTTAAAGACTCTATAGGCTTTGCTAGTTGTAGAGTAGCCTAAGAAAATTTCCTCATCAGATTTAGAGTCAAATTTACCTAGATTATCTTTCCCATTATTATGAACAAAACACCTACATCCAAAAACATGAAAGTAATTAACTTTTGGTTTTCTGTTTTTCCAAAGTTCATAAGGTGTTTTCTTTATGATGGGTCTCAATAGAACTCTATTTAATATATGACAAGAAGTATTAATGGCTTCTCCCCAAAAGTACTTAGGGAGGTTACTTTCACATAACATAGTTCTAGCCATTTCCTCTAGAGTTCTATTTTTCCTCTCCACAACTCCATTTTGTTGTGGTGTCCTAGGTGCAGAAAAATTATGGGTTATCCCCTTTTTACTACAAAATTCCTCAAATGACTGATTTTCGAATTCGGTACCATGGTCACTTCTAATAGCTATTACTGAGGTATCTCTAGCATTGGTTACTTCTTTATGGAATTTCTTAAAAACAGAAAATGCTTGATCCTTATGTGCTAGCAACATGACCCATGTGTACCTAGAATAATCATCTACAATAACTAGACCATATTTATTTTCACCTAGGCTTGTTGTTCTAGTTGGTCCGAATAGGTCCATGTGTAATAATTCTAGAGGCCTAGAGGTAGAGACACATTTTATGGATTTAAATGAGTTCCTAGATTGTTTGCCAAATTGACATGCTTCACATATTTTGTTCTTTTCAAATTTTAATTTTGGCAAACCTATCACGGAATCTCTTTTAACTAGTTTAGTTATTGTGTCCATGCTTGCATGACCTAACTTACGGTGCCACAACCAACTAGCATCATTATCCTTAGTTTCATTAACAACTAGACATTGGTTATGTTTTGCAAGATCTTTAAGGTCTACAACATATACATTTCCTCGTCTAATTCCTTTAAAAACTAAACTTTTATCATTAGGGTTTGTTATAATGCATAGTGATGGTTTAAACATAACATCATACCCTTTATCACATAATTGACTAATGCTTAATAAGTTATGTTTAAGACCATCAACATATCTAACATTATCAATATAAGTAGAAGGGGTGATTTGAACTTTACCAATACCAATGATGTGACCTTGGTTGTTGTCTCCAAAAGTCACAGCACCTCCCTTCTTAGCTTCAAGGGTGAAAAATTGATCCTTGTCACCCGTCATGTGTCTTGAGCAGCCACTGTCCAAGTACCAGCAGTTTTTGTTGACCTTGGCTGCAAGACACTCCTACACAAGTAGATCATATAATCTTAGGTACCCAAGTTTTCTTGGGTCCTTCATGGTTAGTCAAGTTGGTTCCTTTTGGAACCCATACCCTTTTAATTTTCCTTTTTGTTTTACCTTTTCTATAGTCACATACATTTGCCTTATGTCCTATAGTTCCACAACAAAAGTAGGTTATTTTTTTAGTTTTAGTTTTCCCAGCTTTAACAAAAAAGTTACTAAGAAGTTTTTGTTTATTTCTTGGTTTATACCCTAAACCCGCTTTATTAAATACTGCTCGTTGACTATTGAGTATCATATTTAACTTTTCAGAGCTATATGTAAATTTTTCAACTAAGGGTTTGTATTTGTTAAGTTCTTTAGTTAGTGTTTGATTTTCTGCTTTTAGATCATTAAGTTCTTTTGTGAGATCCTTATTTAAGATTTGTTTATGTTTTTTAAGTTCTGAAAATTCCTTAGTTAGTTTTTCATTATCTTTAGTTAAGGTATTAGTCTTTTGAGTTAAAAGTTGATTGCTTGTCTTAAGTTCTATATTTTCTTTGGTGATTAAATCCTTATCCTTAACTAATTTATCGTATTTATGTAGGTATGATTGATAAGCTATTTTTAGCTCTTTATTCTTAAGATTTATTGCCTTATATTCTATCATTAATTCATTAAATGCATCATAAAGTTCATCAAAAGAAAAATCAAGATGCGTGTCGGAAGTTACCTCATTTTCATTGGCCATGAAGCAGAAATTGGCCTTCTCTTCTTGTTCATCATCCGATGAAGAGGATGATGAATCGGAGTCGGATAGTGTTGTGACAAGAGCCTTCTTCTTCTTGTACTTGCTCCCCTTTTTCAGTAAAGGGCACTCAGCTCTTATGTGACCCGGCTTCTTGCACTCGTAACACCCAATCCCCTCATTTTTCCTTTCCTTACCTTTGTCCTTGCGGTAGGAATTAGAGGGGCCTCTCCTTTGATGATAGGACTTCTTGTGGTTGATGAATTTTCTGAATTTGCGCACAAGAAGTGCCTCACCATCATCTTCCTCATGTTCTTCTTCTTCACTGCTGCTACTGCAAGATAAGTCCTTGTTAGATGAAGTAGATTTTAGAGCTATTACCTTTTTCTTATGGGAGGACTCTTCCTCGTTGTGTTGTTTCATGATTAGCTCGTGCGTCATTAGGGATCCAAGAAGCTCCTCAAGTGGTAATTTGTTCAGATCCTTGGCTTCTTGGATTGCGGTCACTTTAGCTTCCCATGACCTTGGTAGACACCGAAGGATTTTCCTGACAAGCTCACTGTTAGTATAGTTCTTGCCAAGGCTTTTTAGGCCATTGACAATGTCAGTAAACCTAGTAAACATGCATGTAATTGTTTCATTAGAATCCATTTTAAATAGTTCATATTTATGAACCAAAATATTTATTTTGGATTCTTTGACTTGATTCGTGCCCTCATGGGTCACTTCAAGTCTGTCCCAAATCTCTTTTGCAGAATTGCAAGTAGAGACCCTATTGAATTCATTTCTATCTAAGGCACAATAAAGCACATTCATAGCTTTAGAGTTTAGTTGTGTCTTTCTCATGTCATGTTCATCCCAATCCTTTTCTAGTTTGGGTACTGTGACACCCTCTACATATATGGATGGGATGTATGGCCCATTTACTACAATGGGCCACATCTCATAGTCTTGGGCTTGGATGAATATTCTCATCCTAGCCTGAGTAGTCGGATCCATTAAAGAATGGGGGTCTTTGGGTGGACTGACCCTCAATGTGGGAAGATCCAAATGGGGTTGTCATTTTGATCTTTTACTCTTGGGTGAAAGAGTTTAGGCTCTGATACCACTTGTTGCCCAGATAGACAACCCAAGAGGGAGGGGGTGAATTGGGTTTTAAAATAATTTGGATATTTAAAACGTTGTGGATGACTAATTAAAACTATTGCAAGTTGTTTAATTAAATGCTATGTGCTGTGAGTGATAAGAGAGGAAGAAGAAGAGAGACAATCAAACACAAACACCAAGTTTTATAGTGGTTCGGAGCTAACCCTTGCTCCTACGTCCACTCCCCAAGTCTCACTTGGAAATTCACTATAACCCCCTTGGATTACAGCCGGTTGTTTTCCAAGCTCACAACCAAACTTGTTGTTTTACGAGCTCACAACGAACTCGGTCGGTTTTCCCAGGCTCACCGACTAGAACCACCCCGATTGTTTTCCCGGGATCACAATCAAACCCTTACACACGTTGGTTTTAATAACTAGGCTCACCAACTAACCTCTATACCCTTGATTCAATCCCCCGATTGAATCAAGCAAATACAAGTTGTAAATAGAATAGACAAACAGAAAAACAAGCTTCTCAAAAGCAGATGAAAGACAATATAATCTAAAAGGAGTTTAGAAGCCCTCAAACGCTTTTAAGTTGGAGAAAAGGAATGGCTTCTTAAACTTCGGTCTCCTCTTGAATGTGTAGTCGACTTGAATGCAGGAGGAGCTTCTTTAATTGCTGGGAAGATGTAGGTGGATGCAGTAAATGCAGATCTTCCCTTTTTCTCGTTGAAGAACAAGTTGCAGAGTTGAATGCTTGAATACTTGGAGTGGAATGGTTGTTCTCTGCCTTGCTACAGTCCTCTGTGGCTATTTAAACCAACCCCCACGGAAACTAGCCGTTAGAGAGCTTTTTCTGCCCGTTCTGCACACTCTGTACAGTCTGACAATGTGTCCGTTGGTGGGTTGGAGTCGACTCGCGCGATCAGGAGTCGACTCGTCTGTAGCGGGAGTCGACTCAATACTTTTCCGGAGTCGACTATGCAACTGTTCCAGATTTGAATCAAAGTTGCCTTCGCGACTGGGAGTCGACTCGTCTTGACCTAGAGTCGACTCGCCAACTTCTGGAGCTGACTTGGCTTTCTCGAAGTCGGCTCATCCCATGAAGTCCGTGGACGTATTTTTGAATTTGGTCCAGTCGAGTCGACTCGACTGTCCTGGGAGTCGACTCGGCGCTCAGAGCCCGAACTCCCTATCTTCTGTCTTTTGGCTCGTCCAGTCTTGGAGTCGACTCGAGCTTCCTCGGAGCCGACTCGGCTCTCAGTTTCCGAAACTTGGTCTTCTGCCCTTTTGATGTGAAGCTGCCTTGGAGTCGACTCTAGCTGTCTGGGAGTCGACTCGAATCTCAGAGGCAGTAACTTGGTCTTCTGTCTTCTTTGTGGTCGCGGAGTCTCGGAGTCGACTCACGTAATGCGGGAGTCGATTCGAATCTCAGAGTCCAGAATCTGCCCTCTGACTTTTTCTTTGTGTACTGCTGAGAGTCGACTCTTGCTGTCTTTGGAGTCGACCTGCCAATCATCGGAGTCGACTCGCGTTCCACTGGAGTCGATTCGAATCTCAGACCCGAAAACTGCTCTCTGATTTTTCTTTGTATTCCTCTTGGAGTCGACTCTTACTACCCTGGAGTCGACTCGGTGAACATCGGAGTCGACTCGCACACTTCGGGAGTCGACTCGTTGACAGGTTCTGAGTTGAAGCTTTCTGTTCGTCTGTCTGTTCTCAGTCGGAGTCGACTCGTACTGATCCGGAGTCGACTCGAGCTCGTGCCAGTGAACTTGATACGCTTGGAGTCGACTCGTGATACTCTGGAGTCGACTCGAGTCTCAGACTTTGGTTCAAGCTGACTTCTTAACTTATCCAAAAATTATGAACCAAGTCTTGAGACACTTAGACAAGATTTTCACTGAAACACTTAATTGAATTCATAAGTAAACAAGAAATATACTCAAATGCTTTGAGCTCATCAAAATCAAATAGGGTTTTAATCAATCACTCCACACTGAGCCTGTAAGATCACTATCTCTTTTCTATTTTCTGTTCTAGGTGTGGAGGAATAGTGTTGACCCCCTAATGGATTTTGATGAATACAAAACACTAGAGTATAATTCCACTTATCTTAACAATTTATTTGAGGAATTCAGGTGTTTTATTAAAAATATTGTTAAGAAATGTCTAGGCAAGTTTCCATATTTTTCAAGGATTTATTGAAGAATTTTTGAGTTGAAGAAAACAGATCAGGGACAGCCGAGACGTCTCCGGGTTATCTCAGAGTCGTCTCTGGCACGAACAGAAAGAATTGGCACGTCTGGAGACGTCCTCGGCACCTGGCGAGGCATCTCGCAGGGTCGGAGTCGACTCCTGACTCTGCGGAGTCGACTCTCTCAGAGGCGGCAGAAAGGCCGATTTCAAGGGATGCGCGCGAGTCGTCTCCGAAGGACGCAGAGTCGTCCCCACGAGTAAAAAGTGGACTTCCCGAGACGTCCCCAGAGAGTGCGGAGTCGACTCTCTCAGGAGATTCCAGAGGACATGTTTTTCGGTGATACAACTACGGAGTCGTCCCCGAAGTCGCGGAGCGTCCCCATGGAAAAAGCGCAAACATCCCGAGACGTCCCCGTAAAGTGCCGAGCCGACTCTCTCAGAAAAACAGAAGAACAAGCATTCAAGTCGTTCTTCTTCAGAGACGTCCCTGTAAAAGTGCCGAGTCGACTCCAAACAACGTCAAGAGAAATTTTATACAGCCGAGACGTCTCACGTCGAAGCGGAGATGTCTCCGAAGCACCTGGAATACGACTGACACACTTTTTCAGGTAAATTTGAATTTCAAACGGTCATATTTTTGTGTCTAACGGATCTATTGCCTTTTGGGCTATAAAAGGGAGCTTTTAAGTGCCTTCCAACAACTTCTCACCAACCCAACACAAGATCATTCAAGAGAGAAGAAAGAAAAAGAGGTTCAAGGGAGTTAGAGCTTTCAAGAGGAGAAATCAAGTGCATTCAAGCTTTCCCATCTGATTTCGTGCTCAACTACTCACTCCCACTCGGCATTCAAAGCTCACATTCAAGCCAACGCGATCCACATCGGAAGAACCACCATTACCCATGCTTCCAACGGCTAAAAGGGTTCTTCCGGGTTTTATTATTTCTCATTGTTATATTCGCTTCATTAAGAGCTTTTAAATCATTGTAAAACCTTTGTTTATTGTGCTTGTTCCAGTCAAGGAACTTGGAACAAGGGATAGGCGTCCCAAGCCTAGGTTAAATTGGGGGATTGTAGGGTTCGTTGTTAGCCCGGGGTAAAACAACGAGTTGGATAGTGAACTCGCAAAACTACCGTACTGTAATCGCTGATTATAGTGAAAATTCCCAAAGGTGTTTGGGGAGTGGATGTAGGAGCAGTGGAAGCTCCGAACCACTATAAATCTTTGTGTGTTTGCGTTTGACTGTGATTGCTACTTTAAGTTTTACCTTTGCACATACACTTGTGTGTTTTGTTTTAATTAGTCAAAAAGTTTTAAAACACCCAATTCACCCCCCTCTTGGGTGACCATCTCTGGGCAACAAGTGGTATCAGAGCAGGTGCTCTGTGTATTTCTTGAAGACCTAACCGTCTTAGCCAAAGATCTAGATGGCAACACCCTTCAACAATGTTCCTGCTGAGGGACAGGCAACCAATAGACCTCCACTCTTCAATGGGACAAATTATTCCTATTGGAAGACTAGAATGAGGATTTTTATTCAAGCACAAGATTATGCCTTGTGGAGGGTTATAATTAAGGGACCACACGAACCATCTCACATGGTTAATGGCATTCAAGTTTCCAAACCTGAAGAGGATTGGGATGAGAATGATAGTAGGATGGTTCAACTCAATGCTAGAGCCATGAACTCATTGTTTTGTGCTCTAGATGTGAATGAATTTAATAGAGTCTCCACCTGTAGTTCCGCCAAGGAAATATGGGATAGGCTCGAAGTTACCCACGAGGGTACCAATCAAGTCAAAGAGTCTAAAGTGAACCTTCTAGTTCACAAATATGAGTTATTTAAGATGGAACCCAACGAAACCATTTCATGCATGTTCACACGCTTCACGGACATAATAAATGGTCTAAAGAATTTGGGCAAATCCTACACTAACCCAGAACTTGTGAGTAAAATTCTCAGGTCCTTGCCAAAAGCATGGAAAGCGAAGGTCACGGCGATCGTGGAGGCTAAAGACCTCAACACATTGGGACTTGAACAACTATTGGGCTCATTGATGACGCATGAGCTCACAATGAAGCAACATGAAGAAGATTTGCCGAAGAAGAAGACAATCGCACTCAAGGCTACTTCGAGTGTGTGTGAAGAAGAAAGTAGTGAGAGTGAAGAAGAAAGCGAAGATGAGGACTTGGGCTTAATAGTAAGAAAGTTTAAGAAATTCATGAGAAGAAAGAAACCCTTCCCAAGAAAAAAGTTTGGAGGGAGAAATGATTAGGAAAAGGAAAAAAAAAAGAAAGAGACCCAATCATATGTTATGATTGCAAGAGACCGGAACACATCCGTTCCGAATGCCCTCAACAGAAGAAGCACTTTGGAAAGAAGAAGAAGAAGGCGTTGAAAGCAACTTGGGATGATAGTGACACATCATCCTCCGAGGAAGAGAAGGAAGAGACCGCCAACTTGTGCTTCATGGCATTCGAAGACGATGAGGTATGTCAAAGCTCAACCACAAATTTTACTTTAGAAGAATTATATGAAGCTTTCCAAGAGCTCATGAGTGATTGTAGTATGTTAGGAGCAAAGAATAAAGAATCAAAGGCCTCCAATCAAAAACTAAAGGATGACATTAAAAACCTATTGATTGAGAAGGAGAGCGTTGAAAATGTTAACACCATTGACTTAGAAAATAAAAATTCAAAGCTTAGCATTGAAAACGAAACGGCAAAAACACTAATTAAGGAATTAAATCTAAAAGTTAAATCCCTACTCAATAGTAATACCTCACTTACGCAAAATGTCGAATCCCTTAAAAATGATAAGGAAGAATTGGTTAAAGAAAATTTGGTTCTTAAAAATGAGGTACATAAGTACAAACCAATTGTGGAGAAATTTACACTTAGTTCTGAAAAATTAAATCTTATTCTATCCAATCAAAGAGCTGTTTTTAATAAAGCCG
This sequence comes from Phoenix dactylifera, assembly GCF_009389715.1. Lineage (NCBI taxonomy): Eukaryota > Viridiplantae > Streptophyta > Magnoliopsida > Arecales > Arecaceae > Phoenix > Phoenix dactylifera. The sequence goes on from NW_024068281.1 coordinate 84,547, forward strand.
GATTAGGATACAAAACTAGCAAACAACAAAAATATCTAAAGAACTTTTTTGTGAAAGCAAAAGATACCAAAACTGAAAAACCTACATGCTTTCATTGTGGAAAAAGTGGGCATAAAGCCTATTCTTGCATTCAAAGAAAGATTCAATCTAACAAGAATACATTTGTAAAAGGTAAAAATACAACTAAAGTGTGGGTGCCTAAGGGGACCAACTACACTAACCAAGAAGGACCCAAGAAAACTTGGGTACCTAAGAGCTTCACATGATTATTTTGCAGGTATGCTTGCAGCCGGGAGTAAAAAGAGAATGTGGTATCTTGATAGTGGTTGCTCAAGGCATATGACCGGTGACAAGAGCCTTTTCGTCACCTTGAAATCGAAAGAAGGAGGAGTAGTCACATTTGGAGACAATGCTAAAGGCCAAATCATTGGCGTTGGTAAAATCTCCATATCACCCTCCTCATTTATTGACTATGTATTGTTAGTTAATGGATTAAAACATAATTTATTAAGTATAAGTCAATTTTGTGACAAAAGCTTTAAAGTGTCTTTTGAATCTTCACTATGCATAATTAGTAGTCCAATTGACAATGAAATCATACTTACGGGACATAGGCGTGGAAATGTTTACATGGTAGATCTTGATGATCTCACCATGAAGGATGGCCAATGTCTTGTAGCCATGGATGCCCAAAGTCAATGAGACTAGCTGGTTATGGCATCGTAGGTTAGGGCATGCTAGCATGGATTTAATTTCTAAATTGATTACAAAAGATCTAGTCAAAGGATTACCAAAAATAGACTTTGAAAAGAACAAAATCTGTGCTGCATGTCAACTAGGGAAACAAACAAGAAGTTTCTTTAAGTCTAAGAACATAGTCTCGACATCAAAACCCTTAGAACTAATTCACATGGATTTATTTGGACCTACTAGAACTGCTAGTCTAGGGGGTAAGAAATTTGGTCTTGTAATTGTTGATGATTTTTCACGTTTTACATAGGTTTCATTTCTTGCACATAAAGATGAGTCCTTTCCCGCTTTTATCAAGTTTCATAATAGGATTTCGAATGAACTTAATCTTAAACTAAAAGCAATTAGGAGTGATCATGGTACGAGTTTGAAAATCAGTACTTTGAAAAATTTTGTGAAGAAAATGGTATCAATCACAATTTCTCGGCCCCTAGGACACCCCAACAAAATGGGGTGGTAGAAAGGAAGAATCGCACACTAGCAGATATGGCTCGTACCATGTTGTGCGAATCGGATCTACCAAAGTACTTTTGGGCTGAAGCAATAAATACTGCATGTCATATTTTAAACCGTGCTTTAGTAAGATCTATCTTAAAGAAAATACCTTATGAGTTAATGAAAAATAAGAAGCCCAATATAAGCTATTTTCATGTTTTCGGTTGTCGTTGCTTTATTTTAAACAATAGAAAGGACAATCTAAGTAAATTTAGTGCTAAATCAGATGAGGGGATCTTCTTAGGTTATTCCTCATCTAGTAAAGCATACAGGGTCTTCAACAAGAGAACTCTCATTATTGAAGAATCCATTCATGTTGTTTTTGATGAAGCTAATGGAGATTCTTCTAGAAAAGAAGAAGATAGTGATGTAGGTATACTTGAAGACAGAATGAAGGAGTTCTCCATACAAGACAAACAACTTGAGGATGAAGTCAAGGAAGATACGATTCAGCAAGATGAAGAAGATCAACCCCAAGCAAGAAATCAAGATCTTCCGAGAGAATGGAGGTATGCACATGGTCATCCAAGGGATCTAATCCTTGGTGATCCTTCACAAGGGGTAAGGACAAGATCCTCTCTAAGAAATACTAGTAATTATCTTGCATTCGTTTCACAAATAGAGTCCAAATCACTAGAGGAAGCCGAAAAGGATGAAAATTGGATAAATGCTATGCAAGAGGAATTAAATCAATTTGAAAGAAATCAAGTTTGGACTCTAATGAAAAGACCCCCTAATGTTTCAATTATAGGCACCAAGTGGGTATATAGAAATAAACTAGATGAAGATGGAATAGTAATAAGAAACAAAGCTAGACTAGTTGCCAAAGGCTATAATCAGGAGGAAGGAATAGATTTTGATGAAACTTTTGCTCCTGTTGCTAGGTTAGAGGCTATTAGACTACTTTTGGCATACGCATGCTTCATGGATTTCAAACTCTATCAAATGGATGTAAAAAGTGCCTTTTTAAATGGTTATATAATGGAGGAAGTTTATGTAGGACAACCTCCAGGTTTTGAAAACCACTTACATCCAGATTATGTTTATAAATTGCATAAAGCATTGTATGGACTTAAGCAAGCCCCTAGGGCATGGTATGAAAGATTAAGTAATTTTCTAATTGAAAATAAATTTAAAAGAGGAAATGTAGACAAAACCCTCTTCATTAAAAGAAAAGGGAATGACTTATTGCTTGTGCAAATTTATGTGGATGATATAATTTTTTGGTGCTACTAATGATAGTCTTTGTCAAGAGTTTGCCAAGCTTATGCAGGGAGAATTTGAAATGAGCATGATGGGTGAGCTCAACTTCTTCCTTGGGCTACAAATAAAACAATCAGAGGAAGGCATCTTCATCAGTCAGTCCAAATATATCAAGGAAATGTTGGGAAAATTCAAGATGAAGGATGCAAAGGAAATCAGCACACCCATGGGCTCAAGTTGCAAGCTTGACAAAGATGAAAAAGGTAAAAATATAGACTGCAAATTGTACAGAGGTATGATAGGCTCTTTACTTTACCTTACTGCTAGTAGACCAGACATATTATTCAGTGTTTGCATGTGTGCTAGATACCAAGCATGTCCCAAGGAATCACACTTGCAAGCTGTTAAAAGAATTTTCAGATATCTAGTAGGGACATCTAATGTAGGCTTATGGTATTCTAAACAATCTGACATAAATTTAATTGCTTATTCCGATGCTGATTTTGCCGGGTGCAAACTCGACAGAAAAAGCACAAGTGGCACATGTCAATTCTTGGGTGCTAATTTGGTTTCTTGGTTTAGCAAGAAACAGAATTCAGTTGCCTTATCCACAGCTGAGGCTGAGTACATTGCAGCTGGAAGCTGTTGTGCCCAAGTTCTTTGGATTAAGCAACAACTTGAAGACTTCGGTATCAAAATGGACAACATACCAATTAGATGTGATAATACAAGTGCAATTAATTTAACAAAAAATTCTGTCCAACACTCTAAATCAAAACATATAGAGATTAGGCATCACAAGGGATCATGTGCTGAAAAATGATGTGATGATTGAGTATGTATGTACTGAAAATCAATTGGCCGATATCTTTAAAAAGCCCCTTAATAAAGATAGGTTCAACTTTCTAAGGAATGCTTTGTGCTTGTATGACCCTAGCAATTAGATTGAACTTGTAATGCAAAGCTTTGTAAGCTCTAGAAATACATGTGAATGCTATTCAAGCTAGTAATACACCTTAAGGTCACAAATAGCAAACCTAGTATCTATTAAGTGAAAGCATGAATCTATCTAAGTTAAATGACGAATTGTTTGACTTTCCGGAGGATGGTTACCCTCCCTTGGACTCTTCATGGAGATATTTTCAGAGCCTATTTCATAGGCATTCGAAACTTGGTCAAACATTCCTCATTTCAATATTTATAAATTCAAAAATCATTATAAAAACTTTTGTAGGATGTATTATTGAAGGGAAGGATCACAAGCAAACTCACTCTATATTCACCAAAAGAAATCAAGTTGATTATTGTGGTTGAATAAAATAAATTGGGAAAAGATAGAAATCAGTCTGAAATTTTTCAGTGCCGGAGACGTCTCTGGCAAATCACAGAGACGTCCCCCCGGCGAGACGTCACGCATTAGTCACGGAGACGTCTCGGGGACCGAACGAAAGTTTTTAAATTAGGTCGAAACAGCTCGAGCCGACCCGAGCTATCCTCTTTCGTCCCCAACAAAAAACCCTAGCCTCCATTTTCTCTCCACCACAAACCAAACCAAAATCTCCCCATTTTCCTAGAGTTTCCAATCCATGGCACCTAAGATGTTGCCCAGATAGACAACCCAAGAGGGGGGGGGGGTGAATTGGGTTTTAAAATAATTTTAACTATTAAAGCGTTTGTGGTGACTAATTAATGCTTTTTACAAGATGATTAATTAGTTGCTGTGATGTGTATGAAATGAGAGTAATGGTAAGAGACAAGCAATCACAAACACAAAGCTTTTATAGTGGTTCGGAGCTAACCCTTGCTCCTACGTCCACTCCCCAAGTCTCTCTTGGAAATTCACTATAACCCCTTGGATTACAGCCGGTTGTTTTCCAAGCTCACAACCAAACTTGTTGTTTTACGAGCTCACAACGAACTCGGTCGGTTTTCCCAGGCTCACCGACTAGAACCAACCCCGATTGTTTTCCTGGGATCACAATCGAACCCTTACACGTTGGTTTTACACTCGGCTCACCAACCAACCTCAATACTCTTGATTCAATGCCCCGATTGAACCAAGCAAAGACAAAGGTGTAGATAGAAGAGACAAACAGAAAAATACAGCTTCGCAAAAGCAGATAAATGGCAATATGAACAATAACGAAGTTAAGAGCCCTCAAACGCTTTTAAGTTGGAGAAGAGGAAGGGCTTCTTGAACTTCGGGTCTCCTCTTGAATGTGTAGTCGACTTGAATGCAGGAGAAGGCTCTTTCAATGTTGGGAAAGAAGTGGGTGGATGCAGTTAATGCTGCTCTTCCCTCTTTTTCGTTGAAGAACAAGTTGCAGAGATTGAAAGCTTGATTACTTGGAGTGGAATGGTTGTTCTTTTTTTTTGCTACAGTCCTCTGTGGCTATTTAAACCAACCCCCACGGAAACTAGCCGTTAGAGAACTTTTTCTGCCCGTTCTGCACACTCTGTACAGTCTGACAATGTGTCCGTTGGTGGGTTGGAGTCGACTCGTGCGATCAGGAGTCGACTCGTCTGTAGCGGGAGTCGACTCATACTTTTCCGGAGTCGACTCTGCAACTGTTCCAGATTTGAATTAAAGTTGCCTTCACGACTGGGAGTCGACTCGTCTTGACCCAGAGTCGACTCGTCAACTTCTGGAGTTGACTTGGCTTTCTCGGAGTCGGCTCATCCCATGAAGTCCGTGGACGTATTTTTGAATTTGGTCCACTCGAGTCGACTCGACTGTCCTGGGAGTCGACTCGGCTCTCAGTTTCCGAAACTTGGTCTTCTGCCCTTTTGATGTGAAGCTGCCTTGGAGTCGACTCTAGCTGTCTGGGAGTCGACTCGAATCTCAGAGGCAGTAACTTGGTCTTCTGTCTTCTTTGTGATCGCGGAGTCTCGGAGTCGACTCGCGTAATGCGGGAGTCGACTCGAATCTCAGAGTCCAGAATCTGCCCTCTGACTTTTTCTTTGTGTACTGCTGAGAGTCGACTCTTGCTGTCTTGGAGTCGACCTGCCAACCATCGGAGTCGACTCGCGTTCCACTGGAGTCGACTCGAATCTCAGACCCGAAAACTGCTCTCTGACTTTTTCTTTGTATTCCTCTTGGAGTCGACTCTTACTACCCTGGAGTCGACTCGGTGAACCTCGGAGTCGACTCGCACACTTCGGGAGTCGACTCATTGACAGGTTCTGAGTTGAAGCTTTCAGTTCGTCTGTCTATTCTCAGTCGGAGTCGACTCGTACTGATCCGAAGTCGACTCGAGCTCGTGCCAGTGAACTTGATACGCTTGGAGTCGACTCGTGATACTCTGGAGTCGACTCGAGTCTCAGACTTTGGTTCAAGCTGACTTCTTAACTTATCCAAAAATTATGAACCAAGTCTTGAGACACTTAGACAAGATTTTCACTGAAACACTTAATTGAATTCATTAGTAAACAAGAAATATACTCAAATGCTTTGAGCTCATCAAAATCAAATAGGGTTTTAATCAATCACTCCACAATCTCCCCCTTTTGATGATGACAAAACATTGAGTATATGTAAAGTGAATTGCACAATAAACAATGAAATAAAATCCATAAATGAATTCAAATGTCCGGTAGTTCAATTTATCCAAGCTTGAAAGGAGTGAAACAATAAATTTCGGAGTTAAAGCTCCCCTTTTCATTTGGAATTATATAAGCCTTCATATCATGCAATCAATTGTTTGGCTTATATATATTTAATGATTTAGCTTTCTTAAAAATTCAGATTCTCCCCCTCAACATATGCATTCTACTTTGTTTTGATTCTTTGAATTTTCTTTTAATGCTTTGAAGTTTTTGAACTGAAATTTTGGTTTTTAGAGGGAAAATCTGTCAGTTTGTTCTTGAGTAGGATTCAGCTAATCTCCGAATATCCCTTGAATAGATTCTGGAGATTACTTCATTAGGAGCCCCAAAAGAGAGATAATGAGCCTCGGGGTACCGAATCCACTTAGAACAAATTTGTGTGTTTTAAGAGTTTATCTTTTTATTGATTTCCATTGATTCCTTTTACATATTTTATACATATTTTTCTTCCTTTTACATATTTCTCCCCCTTTTTGTCATCATATCAAAAAGGAGGTATACAGAACACACAATCAACCATAGATCAACCATAGATCAAAAGGCACATTATTGAAGAAAATGCGGCTACTCATTGTCTTAATTTGTATGTAAGTACATTTCAGAATACAATAAGTAACGTAAAGCAATACATGTCAAAGCAAAATACAAAAAGTAGCTACGGTCTCCTCGAGGATGTAGGTCCTCCTCTCGAGGATGTATCTCCTCCTCTCGAGGATGTGGCTCCTCCTCTCGAGGATATATCTCCTCGAGGCATGCGCTCCACGAGTGATTGGACCGCATTGGTCACGTTCTCTAGCTGGCGAATGATGGCCTGGATGGCCCTGCTCTGTGTCGTATCCAGCTCGAGTACTGACTTCTGCAGTCCGTCCAGCTTGTCGATGAGCACATTCGACAAGCGCTCGGCCCCTGCGGTGGTGGTGGACATGTCACGGCCGATGTCATCCTGCATCTGTCGAGTGGTGCTCGTGACCTCACTCATGCTATGGAACTGGGCCTGTATCAAGGTCCTCATGTTGTATATCTCTTGCCGCACCTCAGCCGTCATGTCTGTCACGGCTGTCAGGGAAGGGACCAATGCGGAAGATGTGGGCGCAGGAGAGGGAGTAGGCACCGAACCCCGGAGCTCCTGGAGCAGATCTCGGACTATCTCCTGCCGCAGCTCCCGGAGCTGCTCAGACGAGATCCGGACCTCCATAGGCTGAGTGGGTGGAGCTGAGGAGGAGGGTCCGGCGTTGGTGGTAGGAGCAGAAGTGGATGGAAAGTCTGGTACGTCGGGAAAGTCAGAATCGGGCTCAGGACTGGAGGAAGGTCTGGTGGTCTGTGTGGTGATGGATGACTTCCTAACCCAGATCCCTTCTCTCTTCCGAAACCCCATCCTGTGTAGGGTCCCCGCTCGCATGCGATCTGTCCATCGCAATGCGCGAAAGGGTTCCCCCTCAGGAATGGGAATCTCGTACTCCCTAAACAGAAGGGTGAATATCATGCCGTATGGGAGGGTGAGCCTAGGTCTATCTAGGGGCTCACACATATACCTATAGATGAGTTTGGGGAAGTTGATCGGGGTGTCCTGAAGAATATAAAACATAAGAGCTAGGTCTCTCTCATTTACAAAATCAAATCTCCCTGTCTTAGGGAAGATGGACCTAGACAGTATACTCAAAAGGATTCTCACCTCAATCGGAAGTGAGCTAGCAGAAACCTCGTCTAGAGGTGACTGGGGTGGATGCCCTAGAACGGCCGTAAGGGCCTCAACCCTGTCCTCAGGGTGTGTGGGAGCCACCCCTACTAATGGAAGGTGGAGGATGTGGGAAATAAGATCCTCCGTAACAAACAGAGGGACACCGGCTACTGTGCCCTCGATACCCCCATCTCCCCGATGGACGGTACCGTAAAACTCTCTAACAAGGCCAGGATAAGTGGGGAGGTCTAATGTAAGGAAAAACTCTAAGCCCTGGACCCTAAGCCTATCACCTATGGTGAACCCTTCCCGGGAGAGATAGTCGAAGTCGACATATCTCCCGGTGGTGACGGCCTTCCCGGCCAATGGCCTCACGGGAACCGCCCTAAGCGGGGAACGAGCCGGAGGTGGTGGCCTCGCGGGATCGTGTCGCGCCTTGGAGCGCCGCTCGGGACCGGCCTCGGGTCGGGACCTCTTCTGGACTACGGTCTTACGCGGCATAATGACCTAAAATGGGAGGAAAACTTAATGAGCGGTGAAGAACCGACGGAAAAGTCTTGGGGACGACCGGGGACGACCTAGAAAGGGAGGAAAACCCCAAGGGACGGTGAAAGGTCGACGGAAAAGGGCTTGGAGACAATCGGGGACGACCTAGGAGTCGGCTCTAGGGCTTGTGAACAGTGACGGCTTGAGAGAAAAGTGTTTTCGAAACGACAAATCTAGGGTTAAAAAGTCGGATCCCGACTGCGAGTCGACTCCACTGAGTCGCGAGTCGACTCGACCTCGAGTCGACTCCAGAATATGCGCGAGTCGACTCTCCTTATGCGCCTGTAGACTTCGAGTCGACTCCCGACTATATGCGAGTCGTCTCCCCCTCTGCTGCCATCTTTGCGAGTCGACTCCTGCAAATGCGCGAGTCGACTCCCCCTTAGGAGCCAACTCTGAAACTTACTCGAGTCGTCTCTAACTTTGGCACGCACCTAAAAATCATGCTTCGTTTGTGCCAAACGAGGGAAAATCACTAAATTAGGATCTGATTTGATGATCATTGAAGAGAAACTCTATTTTAACCACAAACTAATCATCAAAATCAATGAATCTAGTGGAAACTACCACTAGGATGGATCAATCACTCCTAATCCCCTCCTAAGCACACTAAACCTCTCTTCACTTAGGGGTTTTGTAAAAATGTCTGCTAATTGATCATCAGTACAAACAAATTGGAGTGTCACATCACCATTCAATACATGATCTCTTATGAAGTGATGTCTTATCTCAATATGTTTAGTTCTTGAATGCTGAATTGGATTTTAGTTAGATTAATGGCACTTGTATTATCACAATTAATGGGAATTTTATCTTGTTTAATGCCATAATCTTCTAGTTGTTGTTTAATCCACAAGATTTGAGCACAACAACTCCCGGCTGCAACATATTCAGCTTCAGCAGTAGATAATGCAACCGAGATAAGGTTTTCTCCTAGAAATTGACACGACCCGCTGGTACTTTTTCTATCAAGCTTACATCCAGCAAAGTCTGAATCTGTGTATCCTATTAAGTTTAGGCTAGATTCTTTAGAGTACCATAGCCCTATGTTCTTAGTTCCTATTAAATATTTAAAAATTCTCTTAACTGCAACTAGATGTGATTCTTTAGGATTAGCCTGATATCTAGCACACATGCAAACACTAAACATAATATCAGGTCTACTTGCAGTAAGATACAATAAGGATCCTATCATACCTCGATACAGTTTCTGATCTACAGATTTACCTGATTCATCTTGGTCTAATTTGCATGATGAACTCATGGGGGTGCTGATTGATTTGTTTCCCTCCATATCAAACTTCTTGAGCATCTCCTTGATATATTTGGCTTGATTGATGAAGATGCCTCCTTCAGATTGTTTGATTTGGAGTCTAAGGAAGTAAGTCAGCTCTCCCATCATGCTCATCTCAAATTCACTCTGCATCAAGTTAGCAAATTCTTCGCAGAGACGATTGTTAGTAGCACCGAAAATAATATCATCAACATAAATCTGTACTAACAGCATATCTTGATTTTTCTTTTTCAGAAAAAGAGTTGTATCTACATTACCCCTAGAGAACTCATGTTCTAATAGGAATTTGCTAAGTCTCTCATACCATGCTCTAGGTGCTTGTTTCAAACCATAAAGTGCTTTGTTCAATTTATAAACATGATTAGGGTATTGATGATTTTCAAAACCAGGAGGTTGTTCTACATATACCTCCTCATTAATATACCCATTTAAAAATGCACTTTTTACATCCATTTGAAATAGTTTGAAGTTCTTAGAGCATGCATATGCTAATAATAATCTAATAGCCTCAAGTCTAGCTACAGGAGCAAAGGTTTCATCAAAATCTATACCTTCTTCTTGATTATACCCCTTTGCTACTAGTCTAGCCTTATTCCTTATTACGATTCCATTTTCATCTAGTTTATTTTTATAAATCCATTTTGTACCTATAATTGGATATTCAGAAGGTCTCTCAACTAGATTCCACACTTTGTTTCTAGTAAATTGGTTTAATTCTTCTTGCATTGCATTTATCCAATTTACATCATTTTCGGCTTCTTCTATATGTTTGGGCTCAAAGTGTGAGACAAACGCTAGATGGTTATTTAAATTCCTAAGGGATGCTTTAGTCCTAACCGGTTGAGATGGGTCATCTAGAATTAGTTCCTTAGGATGCCCGTGAGCATACCTCCAAGCTTTAGTTAGCCCATGATCCACAATAGCCTCTTGGCTTGATGATGCTCCTTCAATCAATTTTTGATTATCATCTTGTAATGTCATTTCATCTATCTTTTCTTCAAGAATTTCAGCATCATCATCAAGGTTAACTTTCTTACTAGAGGAGATGTCACTAGAATCATCAAATACAACATGTATAGATTCTTCTATAACTAGGGTTCTTTTATTAAAGACTCTATAGGCTTTACTAGTCGTAGAGTAACCTAAGAATATGCCCTCATCAGATTTAGAGTCAAATTTACCTAGATTATCTTTCCCATTATTATGAACAAAACACCTACATCCAAAAATATGAAAGTAGTTTACCTTTGGTTTTCTGTTTTTCCAAAGTTCATAAGGTGTTTTCTTTATAATGGGTCTTAATAAAACTCTATTGAATATATGACAAGAAGTATTAATGGCTTCTCCCCAAAAGTACTTAGGGAGGTTACTTTCACATAACATAGTTCTAGCCATTTCCTCTAGAGTTCTATTTTTCCTCTCCACAACTCCATTTTGTTGTGGTGTCCTAGGTGCAGAAAAATTATGAGTTATTCCCTTTTTACTACAAAACTCATTGAATAACTGATTTTCAAATTCGGTACCATGGTCACTTCTAATGGCTATTACTGAAGTATCTCTAGCATTGGTTACTTCCTTATGAAACTTTTTAAATACTGAAAAAGCTTGATCTTTATGTGCTAAGAACATAACCCAAGTGTACCTAGAATAATCATCTACAATAACTAGACCATATTTATTTCCACCTAGGCTTGTTGTTCTAGTTGGTCCGAATAGGTCCATGTGTAATAATTCTAGAGGTCTAGAGGTGGAGACACATTTTATGGATTTAAATGAGTTCCTAGATTGTTTGCCAAATTGACATGCTTCACATATTTTGTTCTTTTCAAATTTTAATTTTGGCAAACCTATCACGGAATCTCTTTTAACTAGTTTAGTTATTGTGTCCATGCTTGCATGACCTAACTTACGGTGCCATAACCAACTAGCATCATTATCTTTAGTTTCATTAACAACTAAACATTGGTTATGTTTTGCAAGATCTTCAAGGTCTACAACATACACCTTTCCACGTCTAATTCCTTTAAAGACTAAACTATTGTCATTAGGGTTTGTTATAATGCATAGTGATGGTTTAAACATAACATCATACCCTTTATCATATAATTGACTAATGCTTAACAAGTTATGCTTAAGACCATCAACATATCTAACATTATCAATAAAAGTAGAAGGGGTGATTTGAACTTTACCAATACCAATGATGTGACCTTGGTTGTTGTCTCCAAAAGTCACAGCACCTCCTTTCTTAGCTTCAAGGGTGAAAAATTGATCCTTATCACCCGTCATGTGTCTTGAGCAGCCACTATCCAAATACCAGCAGTTTTTGTTGACCTTGGCTGCAAGACACTCCTACACAAGCAAATCATGTCATCTTAGGTACCCAAGTTTTCTTGGGTCCTTCATGGTTAGTCAAGTTGGTTCCTTTTGGAACCCATACCCTTTTAATTTTCCTTTTTGTTTTACCTTTCCTAAAATTACACACATTTGCTTTATGACCTATAGTTCCACAACAAAAGCAGGTCGGGGACGACCTAGAAAGGGAGGAAAACCCCAAGGGACGGTGAAAGGTCGACGGAAAAGGGCTTGGAGACAATCGGGGACGACCTAGGAGTCGGCTCTAGGGCTTGTGAACAGTGGCGGCTTGAGAGAAAAGTGTTTTCGAAACGACAAATCTAGGGTTAAAAAGTCGGATCCCGACTGCGAGTCGACTCCACTGAGTCGTGAGTCGATTCGACCTCGAGTCGACTCCAGAATATGCGCGAGTCGACTCTCCTTATGCGCCTGTAGACTTCGAGTCGACTCCCGACTATATGCGAGTCGTCTCCCCCTCTGCTGCCATCTTTGCGAGTCGACTCCCGCAAATGCGCGAGTCGACTCCCCCCTTAGGAGCCGACTCTGAAACTTACTCGAGTCGTCTCTAACTTTGGCACGCACCTAAAAATCATGCTTCGTTTGTGCCAAACGAGGAAAAATCACTAAATTAGGATCTGATTTGATGATCATTGAAGAGAAACTCTATTTTAACCACAAACTAATCATCAAAATCAATGAATCTAGTGGAAACTACCACTAGGATGGATCAATCACTCCTAATCCCCTCCTAAGCACACTAAACCACTCTTCACTTAGGGGTTTTGTAAAAATGTCTGCTAATTGATCATCAGTACAAACAAATTGGAGTGTCACATCACCATTCAATACATGATCTCTTATGAAGTGATGTCTTATCTCAATATGTTTAGTTCTTGAATGCTGAATTGGATTTTTAGTTAGATTAATGGCACTTGTATTATCACAATTAATGGGAATTTTATCTTGTTTAATGCCATAATCTTCTAGTTGTTGTTTAATCCACAAGATTTGAGCACAACAACTCCCGGCTGCAACATATTCAGCTTCAGCAGTAGATAATGCAACCGAGTTTTGTTTCTTGCTAAACCATGAGATAAGGTTTTCTCCTAGAAATTGACACGACCCGCTGGTACTTTTTCTATCAAGCTTACATCCAGCGAAGTCTGAATCTGTGTATCCTATTAAGTTTAGGCTAGATTCTTTAGAGTACCATAGCCCTATATTCTTAGTTCCTATTAAATATTTAAAAATTCTCTTAACTGCAACTTGATGTGATTCTTTAGGATTAGCCTGATATCTAGCACACATGCAAACACTAAACATAATATCAGGTCTACTTGCAGTAAGATACAATAAGGATCCTATCATACCTCGATACAGTTTCTGATCTACAGATTTACCTGATTCATCTTGGTCTAATTTGCATGATGAACTCATGGGGGTGCTGATTGATTTGTTTCCCTCCATATCAAACTTCTTGAGCATCTCCTTGATATATTTGGCTTGATTGATAAAGATGCCTCCTTCAGATTGTTTGATTTGGAGTCCAAGGAAGTAAGTCAGCTCTCCCATCATGCTCATCTCAAATTCACTCTGCATCAAGTTAGCAAATTCTTCGCAGAGACGATTGTTAGTAGCACCGAAAATAATATCATCAACATAAATCTGTACTAACAGCATATCTTGGTTTTTCTTTTTCAGAAAAAGAGTTGTATCTACATTACCCCTAGAGAACTCATGTTCTAATAGGAATTTGCTAAGTCTCTCATACCATGCTCTAGGTGCTTGTTTCAAACCATAAAGTGCTTTGTTCAATTTATAAACATGATTAGGGTATTGATGATTTTCAAAACCAGGAGGTTGTTCTACATATACCTCCTCATTAATATACCCATTTAAAAATGCACTTTTTACATCCATTTGAAATAGTTTGAAGTTCTTAGAGCATGCATATGCTAATAATAATCTAATAGCCTCAAGTCTAGCTACAGGAGCAAAGGTTTCATCAAAATCTATACCTTCTTCTTGATTATACCCCTTTGCTACTAGTCTAGCTTTATTCCTTATTACGATTCCATTTTCATCTGGTTTATTTTTATAAATCCATTTTGTACCTATAATTGGATATTCAGAAGGTCTCTCAACTAGATTCCACACTTTGTTTCTAGTAAATTGGTTTAATTCTTCTTGCATTGCATTTATCCAATTTACATCATTTTCGGCTTCTTCTATATGTTTGGGCTCAAAGTGTGAGACAAACGCTAGATGGTTATTTAAATTCCTAAGGGATGCTCTAGTCCTAACCGGTTGAGATGGGTCATCTAGAATTAGTTCCTTAGGATGCCCGTGAGCATACCTCCAAGCTTTAGTTAGCCCATGATCCACAATAGCCTCTTGGCTTGATGATGCTCCTTCAATCAATTTTTGATTATCATCTTGTAATGTCATTTCATCTATCTTTTCTTCAAGAATTTCAGCATCATCATCAAGGTTAACTTTCTTACTAGAGGAGATGTCACTAGAATCATCAAATACAACATGTATAGATTCTTCTATAACTAGGGTTCTTTTATTAAAGACTCTATAGGCTTTACTAGTCGTAGAGTAACCTAAGAATATGCCCTCATCAGATTTAGAGTCAAATTTACCTAGATTATCTTTTCCATTATTATGAACAAAACACCTACATCCAAAAACATGAAAGTAGTTTACCTTTGGTTTTCTGTTTTTCCAAAGTTCATAAGGTGTTTTCTTTATAATGGGTCTTAATAAAACTCTATTTAATATATGACAAGAAGTATTAATGGCTTCTCCCCAAAAGTACTTAGGGAGGTTACTTTCACATAACATAGTTCTAGCCATTTCCTCTAGAGTTCTATTTTTCCTCTCCACAACTCCATTTTGTTGTGGTGTCCTAGGTGCAGAAAAATTATGAGTTATTCCCTTTTTACTACAAAACTCATTGAATAACTGATTTTCAAATTCGGTACCATGGTCACTTCTAATGGCTATTACTGAAGTATCTCTAGCATTGGTTACTTCCTTATGAAACTTTTTAAATACTGAAAAAGCTTGATCTTTATGTGCTAAGAACATAACCCAAGTGTACCTAGAATAATCATCTACAATAACTAGACCATATTTATTTCCACCTAGGCTTGTTGTTCTAGTTGGTCCGAATAGGTCCATGTGTAATAATTCTAGAGGTCTAGAGGTAGAGACACATTTTATGGATTTAAATGAGTTCCTAGATTGTTTGCCAAATTGACATGCTTCACATATTTTGTTCTTTTCAAATTTTAATTTTGGCAAACCTATCACGGAATCTCTTTTAACTAGTTTAGTTATTGTGTCCATGCTTGCATGACCTAACTTACGGTGCCATAACCAACTAGCATCATTATCTTTAGTTTCATTAACAACTAAACATTGGTTATGTTTTGCAAGATCTTCAAGGTCTACAACATACACATTTCCACGTCTAATTCCTTTAAAGACTAAACTATTGTCATTAGGGTTTGTTATAATGCATAGTGATGGTTTAAACATAACATCATACCCTTTATCACATAATTGACTAATGCTTAACAAGTTATGCTTAAGACCATCAACATATCTAACATTATCAATAAAAGTAGAAGGGGTGATTTGAACTTTACCAATACCAATGATGTGACCTTGGTTGTTGTCTCCAAAAGTCACAGCACCTCCCTTCTTAGCTTCAAGGGTGAAAAATTGATCCTTATCACCCGTCATGTGTCTTGAGCAGCCACTATCCAAATACCAGCAGTTTTTGTTGACCTTGGCTGCAAGACACTCCTACACAAGCAAATCATGTCATCTTAGGTACCCAAGTTTTCTTGGGTCCTTCATGGTTAGTCAAGTTGGTTTCTTTTGGAACCCATACCCTTTTAATTTTTCTTTTTGTTTTACCTTTCCTAAAATTATACACATTTGCTTTATGACCTATAGTTCCACAACAAAAGCAGGTTATTTTCTTAGTTTTACTTTCTCCAGCTTTAACAAAGAAGTTACTAAGAAGTTTTTGTTTATTTCTTGGTTGATATCCTAAACCCGCTTTATTAAATACTGCTCGTTGACTATTTAGTATCATATTCAATTTTTCTGAGCTATATGTAAATTTTTCAACTAAGGGTTTGTATTTGTTTAGTTCTTTGGTTAGTGTTTGATTTTCTGCCTTTAGATCATTTAGTTCTTTTGTGAGATCCTTGTTTAAGATTTGTTTATGGTTTTTAAGTTCTGAGAGTTCCTTAGTTAGTTTTTCATTATCCTTAGTTAAGATATTAGTCTTTTGTGTTAAAAGTTGGTTGCTTGTCTTAAGGTCTATATTTTCTTTGGTGATTAAATCCTTATCCTTAACTAATGAATCATACTTACGGATATAAGTTTGGTTAGTTACTTTTAATTCTCTGTTTTTAACTTTTATAGCCTTATATTCAATCATTAGTTCATTAAAGGCATCATAAAGCTCATCAAAAGTAAAATCTAAAGGCGATTCGAGCGTTACCTCATTTCCATTGGCCATGAAGCAGAAATTGGCCTTTTCCTCTTGTTCCTCATCCGATGAAGAGGATGATGAGTCTGAGTCGGATAGTGTCGTGACAAGAGCCTTCTTCTTCTTGTACTTGCTCCCCTTCTTCAGTAAAGGGCACTCAGCTCTTATGTGACCCGGCTTCTTGCACTCGTAACAGCCAATCCCCTCATTTTCCCTTTCCTTACCTTTGTCCTTGCGGTAGGAATTTGAGGAGCCTCTCCTTTGATGATAGGACTTCTTGTGGTTGATGAATTTTCTGAATTTGCGCACAAGAAGTGCCTCACCATCATCATCCTCATGTTCTTCTTCTTCACTGCTGTTACTGCAAGATAAGTCCTTGTTAGATGAAGTAGATTTTAGAGCTATTACCTTTTTCTTATGGGAGGACTCTTCCTCGTTGTGTTGTTTCATGGTTAGCTCGTGCGTCATTAGGGATCCAAGAAGCTCCTCAAGTGGTAATTTGTTCAGGTCCTTGGCTTCTTGGATTGCGGTCACTTTAGCTTCCCATGACCTTGGTAGACACCGAAGGATTTTCCTGACAAGCTCACTGTTAGTATAGTTCTTGCCAAGGCTTTTTAGGCCATTGACAATGTCAGTAAACCTAGTAAACATGCATGTAATTGTTTCATTAGAATCCATTTTAAATAGTTCATATTTATGAACCAAAATATTTATTTTGGATTCTTTGACTTGATTCGTGCCCTCATGGGTCACTTCAAGTCTGTCCCAAATCTCTTTTGCAGAATTGCAAGTAGAGACCCTATTAAATTCATTTCTATCTAAGGCACAATAAAGCACATTCACAGCTTTAGAGTTTAGTTGTGCCTTCCTCATGTCATGTTCATCTCAATCCTTTTCTAGTTTGGGTACCGTGACACCTCTACATATATGGATGGGATGTATGGGCCATTTACTACAATGGTCCACATCTCATAGTCTTGGGCTTGGATGAATATTCTCATCCTAGCCTTCCAATATGAGTAGTCGGATCCATTAAAGAATGGGGGTCTTTGGGTGGACTGACCCTCAATGTGGGAAGATCCAAATGGGGTTGTCATTTTGATCTTTTACTCTTGGGTGGAAGAGTTTAGGCTCTGATACCACTTGTTGCCCAGATAGACAACCCAAGAGGGGGGGTGAATTGGGTTTTAAAATAATTTTAACTATTAAAGCGTTTGTGGGTGACTAATTAATGCTTTTTACAAGATGATTAATTAGTTGCTGTGATGTGTATGAAATGAGAGTAATGGTAAGAGACAAGCAATCACAAACACAAAGCTTTTATAGTGGTTCGGAGCTAACCCTTGCTCCTACGTCCACTCCCCAAGTCTCTCTTGGAAATTCACTATAACCCCTTGGATTACAGCCGGTTGTTTTCCAAGCTCACAACCAAACTTGTTGTTTTACGAGCTCACAACGAACTCGGTTGGTTTTCCCAGGCTCACCGACTAGAACCAACCTCGATTGTTTTTTCCGGGATCACAATCGAACCCTTACACGTTGGTTTTACACTCGGCTCACCAACCAACCTCAATACTCTTGATTCAATGCCCCGATTGAACCAAGCAAAGACAAAGGTGTAGATAAAAGAGACAAACAGAAAAATACAGCTTCTCAAAAGCAGATAAATGGCAATATGAACAATAACGAAGTTAAGAGCCCTCAAACGCTTTTAAGTTGGAGAAGAGGAAGGGCTTCTTGAACTTCGGATCTCCTCTTGAATGTGTAGTCGACTTGAATGCAGGAGAAGGCTCTTTTAATGTTGGGAAGAAGTGGGTGGATGCAGTTAATGCTGCTGTTCCCTCTTTTTCGTTGAAGAACAAGTTGCAGAGATTGAAAGTTTGATTACTTGGAGTGGAATGGTTGTTCTTCTTTTTTTTTGCTACAGTCCTCTGTGGCTATTTAAACCAACCCCCACGAAAACTAGCCGTTAGAGAACTTTTTTTGCTCGTTCTGCACACTCTGTACAGTCTGACAATGTGTCCGTTGGTGGGTTGGAGTCGACTCGTGCGATCAGGAGTCGACTCGTCTGTAGCGGGAGTCGACTCATACTTTTCCGGAGTCGACTCTGCAACTGTTCCAGATTTGAATTAAAGTTGCCTTCACGACTGGGAGTCGACTCGTCTTGACCCAGAGTCGACTCGCCAACTTCTGGAGCTGACTTGGCTTTCTCGAAGTCGGCTCATCCCATGAAGTCCGTGGACGTATTTTTGAATTTGGTCCACTCGAGTCGACTCGACTGTCCTGGGAGTCGACTCGGCTCTCAGTTTCCGAAACTTGGTCTTCTGCCCTTTTGATGTGAAGCTGCCTTGGAGTCGACTCTAGCTGTCTGGGAGTCGACTCGAATCTCAGAGGCAGTAACTTGGTCTTCTGTCTTCTTTGTGGTCGCGGAGTCTCGGAGTCGACTCGCGTAATGCGGGAGTCGACTCGAATCTCAGAGTCCAGAATCTGCCCTCTGACTTTTTCTTTATGTACTGCTGAGAGTCGACTCTTGCTGTCTTTGGAGTCGACCTGCCAACCATCGGAGTCGACTCGCGTTCCACTGGAGTCGACTCGAATCTCAGACCCGAAAACTGCTCTCTGACTTTTTCTTTGTATTCCTCTTGGAGTCGACTCTTACTACCCTGGAGTCGACTCAGTGAACCTCGGAGTCGACTCGCACACTTCGGGAGTCGACTCGTTGACAGGTTCTGAGTTGAAGCTTTCAGTTCATCTGTCTGTTCTCAGTCGGAGTCGACTCGTACTGATCCGGAGTCGACTCGAGCTCGTGCCAGTGAACTTGATACGCTTGGAGTCGACTCGTGATACTCTGGAGTCGACTCGAGTCTCAGACTTTGGTTCAAGCTGACTTCTTAACTTATCCAAAAATTATGAACCAAGTCTTGAGACACTTAGACAAGATTTTCACCTGAAACACTTAATTGAATTCATTAGTAAATAAGAAATATACTCAAATGCTTTGAGCTCATCAAAATCAAATAGGGTTTTAATCAATCACTCCACAAAAACCACATTGTAACACCTTAGCTGCCATTTTTTTAGATGCAAAGTGTCCTCCGCAAGCACTGGCATGACAAAAAGAGAGTACACTTCGCATCTCATGATCCGGTATGCATCGTCTAAAGATTTGATCATTACAATACTTGAACAAATAGGGGGCATCATAATAATAACTCCTTACTTCACGCAAGAAATTATTCTTATCATTCGATCTCCAATGCTCCGGCATCCGGTTCGTGACAAGAAAGTTTACAATATCAGCATACCATGGCATAGTAGAAAGTGCAAACAGCTGCTCTTCGGGGAATGAGTCCTTGATGGGAAACTGTGGCACCGAATCATTAAAAACTAGCCGTGATAAATGGTCAGCAACCACATTCTCTACTTTCTTTTTATCTTTGATAGTGATGTCAAATTCTTGGAGTAGAAGTATCCATCGTATTAAGCATGGTTTGGCTTCTTTCTTATCCAGTAAATATTTTAGCACTGCATGGTCCGTAAAGATAACAATAGGAGCACCAAGGATATAAGAGCGAAATTTGTCTAATGCAAATACTACTGCAAGCAATTCCTTCTCGGTGGTGGTGTAATTCATTTGAGCATCGTTCAAAGTTTTGCTTGCATAGTAAATGACATATGGCTTATTATCTTTGCGTTGTCCTAGGACAGCTCCTATCGCATAGTCGCTAGCATCGCACATGATCTCAAAGGTAATGACCAATCAGGTGGTCGCACAGTGGGTGCAGTGCTAAGCATAGCTTCAACTTTTCAAATGCCTCTTGATAGGTTTCAGTCCAATTGAATGGTGTATCAAGGGCTAGGAGGTTACATAATGGTCGAGCTATGACACTAAAGTCCTTGATGAACCTCCTATAAAATCCTGCGTGACCCAAAAATGATCTAACATCTCTAACCATCTTTGGGTGCAGGTAGCTTGGCGATTAAGTCAAACTTGGCTCTATCAACTTCCATGCCCTTCGATGAAATAATATGTCCTAGGACAATTTCCTTTGGCACCATGAAGTGGCATTTTTCTCAATTTAGT
This sequence comes from Phoenix dactylifera, assembly GCF_009389715.1. Taxonomy (NCBI): domain Eukaryota; kingdom Viridiplantae; phylum Streptophyta; class Magnoliopsida; order Arecales; family Arecaceae; genus Phoenix; species Phoenix dactylifera. Next base: position 105,074 of record NW_024068281.1, read on the forward strand.
ATCAGATTCTTTTCCATGCATCGAGCTAAGACTGCTTGTAAATGTAATAAACAATCATCAAAAGAATCGCCAAAAATAGAGAAATCATCCATAAACACTTCTAAAAATTTCTCGTTCATTTCTTCAAAAATGCTGAGCATACACCTTTAGAATGTTGCAAGTGCATTACACAACCCGAATGGCATCCGACGGAAAGCAAATGTGCCAAAAGGACAAGTGAAGGTAGTCTTCTCTTGATCCTCAAGGTGAAATTTTGAATTTGGTAGTACCCGAAATAGCCATCGAGAAAACAATAAAAATCGTGTCCTGCAACTCTTTCCAAAACTTGGTCTAGAAAGGGTAGGGAAAAGTGATCTTTCCTAGTGACCCAAATTCAATTTTCTGTAGTCAACACACATGCGCCAACTCGTCGGAACACGAGTTGGGACTAGTTCACCCTACTCATTTTTGACTACTGTCAGACCTGCTTTCTTGGGCACGACTTGAGTAGGACTTACCCACTTGATGTCGGAAATTGGGTAAATAATATCCACGTCAAACAACTTGAGGACTTCTGCTTTAACCACATCTCTCATTGTCCGGATTCAGCCTATGCTGCATTTGCCTTGTGGTTTTGGCATTGTCCTCCAAATATATCCGGTGCGTGCAAATTAAAGGGCTAATCCCCTTCAAGTCGGCAATTGACCATCCTAAAGCTCCTTTATGATTCTTTAGAACACCAAATAATTTCTTTCTTGGGCATGATCAAGATCAGATGAGATGATTATAGAAAAAGTGTCCTCGGGTCCAAGAAAGGCATACTTGAGTTCCTTCGGTAAAGGTTTCAACTCGAGCTTAGGTGCTTGTTCATGGGATGGTACTATCTTTGCTTCTCGAGGTGGCAACTGTTCAAATTCCTCTATTCTCGGTCTCCACCCATTGACCATCATGACATCCGGAATTATCTAAAACAGGTGGGACCACATCATCAGCAGTACCTTCAGAACACCAATCTATCAAACCATTGTCGGCCGATTCAGTAAATATTTCTTTTAACAAATATTCTTCCGCAATGGTTTCAACCCATTCAACTTCCTTACTTTCTTCATGATCACTGGGTTGTTTGCTTATACTAAGACGATCAGTTCCAAGGTCATATTGCCAAAAGAAAGCTTCATGACACCATTCCTACAATTGATCAATGCATTAGAAGTTGCAAGGAATGGACGTCCTAAGATGACCGAAATCTGAGATGGTGAATTGGAAGCCGGATGTGTCTCCAGTATAATAAAGTCAACAGAAAAATAGAACTTGTCTACTTGGACCAACACATCTTCGATAATCCCTCTAGGAACCTTCACTGACTTGTCAGCTAATTGTAAAGTCACAGTTGTTGGCTTCAACTCACCCAAACCGAGTGGCTCATATACCGTATATGGCAACAAGTTCACACTCACTCCTAAATCTAGCAATGCTCGCTCAATCCTAAAATTGCCAATGATGCACGAGATAGTTGGGCAACCTGGATCTTTATATTTAGGAAGAATGTTATGCGTAAAATTGCACTCACATTTTCAGCCAGAATGCCTTCTTCTTGACATTTAAACGACGCTTGACAATGCACAAATCTTTTAAAAATTTTGCATAGGAAGGCACTTGTTTGATTGCATCAAGAAGAGGTACATTGATTTTTACTTGCTTAAAAAGCTCAAGAATTTCAGAGTTTGGTTCAAGCTTTTGCAAGGGCTTTAATCTTTGTGGAAGCGGTGCAGGAAAAGGACATTAAATTTTCATTGAATAGGTGATCAAGCAAATTATTTATTTTTTTAAAAAATTTTATGAGTTGAAGTTTGAAATATGAATTCTGAAATTTGAAATTTGAAATTTGAAATTTTAGGTTTTTCCTCTTTTTTTAAATTTTTGAATAATCACCCTTGATCTTTTCTTAAAGTTTTTTTTCTTAAATTTTCAATTAGGCAACAGGGTTAATGAGATATTAATAACAATAAAATTCTGATTCTAAAATAATTAAATGCAAAAATTCAAAACAAAAAACAGCAAGGTTTCGTATTAATCTAATAGTCTTAAAAGTTTCAGATGAAAAGAACACAGGTCCTGCACCTAAAGACCAAATTTGAGTTCAATCAGACAGTTAATTACTTTGATATCAGAGTTTGATGCAGACTGTGCAGGAAATTAAAAAAACAGCAGTAAAGATTTTTTTTTTTTTTGAAAGAAAAAGACTAACTACAAAAGTACTAATTAAATCTAAAAATTATACTAATAAATCAGCCCGTTCTCCGGCAACGGCGCCAAAAACTTGACGCGTTCGCAAAAATGCTTTCGCGAAACTAATCTCCCAAGTATAGGAGAATCGCACAAGTAGTAAATTCTCGGAAATTCAAGGTCGAATCCTCAGGGAACGAAATATATATAAGATTATTTAGTATAATTTCAGATTAATTAATTCAATAAATTTGTGGATTAAGATGATATTTTGATTTTCAGAAATTAAAAGCCAGAGAACAATATATCAATAACAAAGTTCAATAAAATAAAGAAGGTAGGGATCTGGAATCCCCTTGATGATATTGCATCCAAAAAATAAACTTTATGATTCTTGATTAAAGATTAATTGTAGGATAGATCTAATCATGGTATAGTGTTGTTAGATGTATGCCCTAGAAGCCAATTTTGGCAGACACATTATTAATTCTAGAACATAATTTGTACTTGACTTTATTATTATTGAATAAATGAAAGGCATCTTTTTCATTATATTATTATTGTGTCTATGAATCGTCCAAAGAATTAATAAGATGATGATGCATATTCTCAAGAGTTGAGAATTTAGCCATGTATCATTAGTGATTAATTTCTAAATGCTCCTGATCGATGGATCATCACGAGGACGGTGATCGATCCGATGAGATCAGTGCACAGATACTTTTCTTATAGATGGACGAGACTTCGAGTCCACAGTGTAGCGATACTGAAGTAATAGTGCAGGTGCTTGTTAAGAACAAGGGTACTGAGCATGACCAATACAAGAAGTCACTTGGATGTCTATCCACTCGTCAGTGACTTGCTTGATGTGCAGTAGTGTGACTGGTCCTTTGACCTGCGGTGCTTCGGCTACTCACAGTGAGGTTATTGTAGTTTGACTGCACACATACATGGTCTCTAGCCATATGGGTCCATGCAGTGTAGATTGGCTGCAGTAAGTTCACTGTAGGAGTAGGGTATGCACCTATAAGGAATCTATCGACCTTGATAGATAAGGAGAGATCCTATGTGATTTATAAGACTGAGTTCGTAAGACCTCGGCCGGGCAGTATGCACAGTGGAGAAAGAGTTTTCCACTATCGAACTCGAAGTCGAATAAATCTTGACATATGACAGACGATGGGGTTTGACGAGTTGTCCATGACCTCCGTCCTGTAGGGATCCACGATAGTAGGACTGTATCACATGTAACTGCACCTAGAGGTTCATCATTCTATTCTGCTGGGTAGCCACTACATGCTGCTAGGTGTCACTGGTGGATGGTGGGACTCATAGGGATTATCTTGATGATCGATAAACCCTAATGAGTTGAGTTGGAATCGTTCCAACCCATTGAAAGGAGTTTTCAATGATATAGTGATAGAGATCACAATATATCTCACTACCAGTCAGAAGAACCTATGGGGTCACACACACTAGAAGTATTGACCGATCCGATGGTTGAAATCGTGATTAGGAATCACAAGTAATCAATTCGATTGATAAGTTGAAGAAGGAACAAAGGGAATTAATTAATTGGACTTAAACACAAATCCTACTTCGAGTAGGATTCCTAGAGTCCTAATTGGATTAGGACTGGGAATCCTAGTTGGAGTAGGACTGGGATTCCTACTTGGAATAGGATTCCTACAATCCTAATGAGATTAGGAGTTTTGAATTAAAATTGGATTCCTACTTGGAGTAGGATTCCTAGAGTCCTAATTGGATTAGGACTTCGGATTCAAATAGAGTCCTAATTGGATTAGGACTAAAATTAAATCCTAATTGGATTAGGGTTTCTTAAGTCACAATTAATTATTAATCTAATGAATCAATAAGACTCCTAATTGGATTAGGATTGAAGAGTTCAATTGAGTCAAAATTGATTCAAGTTCTAATTGGATTAGGACTTACCTAGATTGGATCCAATTGGTTCACCCTTGGGCTAAGCCTAATTGGATTAGGGCTTACCACATTAGGGCATCAATCCTCTTAATGAGGATTAGGGCAACCATGAGAGGGAGGGGCTCAAGCCCCTCCTCCTTGATCCTTGGTGCGGCAAAAGAGGGGCCGGCGCCCCTCTTGGAAATTCAGGGCTCCTAATTGTAGGAGCCCTAGATGGCTATAAAAGGGAGGCTGGGGCGCCCTAAGATGAGAACTCCTCTCTTCTGCCGTACCCTCCCCTCCTCCTCTCCTTGTTCAGCCGCAAGCAAGAAGAAAGAAAGAAGTTGGCGGCCTCCTCCCTTCCTTCCTTCATCCAACGCAGGGAAAAGAAAGGCTGCGTGGGCTTTTTTCTTCTTCATCCTTCTTCTTCTTCCTCCTCTCAAGCACAATCAAGGTTGATTGAAAGAGAGAATCAGCCATCAAAGGTCTTGCAAGGGAGCTAGCACCCCGGGAAGACAAGAAGCTTTGATCGGTCCTCTACTTCGTGTGGATACCCGTAGAGGCCGGACGTTTGAACGGCTTCAAGCGAACCCTCTCCTAAAACCACGAATTCAGTTTGCGGTGATCATCTACCCGCAAGGTGAAGATCTGATCTTCCTAAAGTTTTAAAAGTTTTAATTCTTACCTAACTACGAACGGTTCAAACAGTTCATGCGATGAACGTCGATCCCGCATGCCGATTCCGCTGCCATCTGATTTTTTTGAAATATCAGCGGCATGGGCGGGTTCCCAACAGTGGTATCAGAGCCTAGGCTTCGTAGATTAAGGTAAGAATTAATTATATAAAGGCTTATTAGATCTGAAAATTGAATGATCATGCATGCTGAAAATTTCTGCATGCAGATTTTTCAGGGTGCTGATTTTTGCATGCTGATTTTTATGTGATAAGATGATTTCTAATTGCATTGTTAATGAGATTACAAAGTTTAGAATCATGATTAGCATGATCAGCAACCTATGTCATGAATAATCAGTTAGTTTCAGATCTGAAAATTATAATTGTTGCATATGGTGATGATCATAGGATTCAAACCCTTTTGGTATCAAATGTAATGACCTGCGATGTGATCTGCGATGTCATGTAATTTTTCAGATGCTTGCATGCATCTTATTTGATGTTTTGAGAGGCCTGCGTGCCTCCTAAAAGGAGATGTAATTTATTTTTATTTTTATTTTATCTGGTTGTATTTCTGTGATGTGATGTACGTCAACGATCAAGTTGAAGAATGCATGAGATGAACAGGGGTCTAAGCGGTTGATGGCGATTGGATCAAGAGTTGATCAAGGATCGAATCAAGGAGGCTTGGAACCAATTCAAGAGTTGAAGACCAGTTGATCGATTGACGTGCATGTGCTTGTAATACGACCTAATAGAATCCATGATCATCACCTATTTAAAGTTTAGCTTTAATTATTGCTGCGATTATAACTGCCTGCAATGTGCCGTTTGCATGTGATGTGAATGAGAGTCGGGTAGATAGGTTTACATGTGATGTAGCAAACCCAATTGAGACCTAAATCAAAACCTCCTCAATCAAGTCGAGAGTGAACCGACATGAGCAAGTCATATTAGATTAATTGATCTAATTGGTGTCTAGGAAAGCATGAAAGGTGGTTACTTAATTAGGACCTTACTCTCTGAGTAAGGGGAGCCTCCCACCTGCTTACCTGGCCAATTGTTCGATTACCTCTTATGAGCTCAAGTTGCAAACACTAAGACCTGATTAACCAATATTAAGTCAATAGGTCTTCCACTGTAGTAGAGCTGCTAAGGCCTTTCTGATGTTGATTTGTCTCGGCTGGACACAGTGGTCAAGTTGCATCGGGGGGCTGGACCTCTCTATAGACATGAGATGTTGTAGGGTAAAGGTGGGGTTGGGCACCAATAACTGTTAGGTGAGGACCCAATGACGACTTTATTCCTACGGTTATACGGTGGGTCTGACTTAACTAAGAAATGGGACCAATAACTGTTAGGTGAGGTCTTCATGGCTTAGAGACCAAGTTGCACTGCAACATGCTTGAGAAGCATTGTACAAGAGTTGTACACTCATCCATCTATGTGTCACCAATAACTGTTAGGTGAGGTGGCATGTAAATTGGTGGGACCGCAGTACCCACTAGAAACCCTAGTCGTGTGGGATTTCCGTTTTCCTACCAGGGGAGTGTGAGGATTCGAGAAAATAGTGGGAGTTACATTTGTTCTAAAAGACCTTAGAACAGATTAGGATCAAGTACAAAAGTCTAACTAGAATCTTTACTCTCTGCAGATACAATGTCAGCTTCAAACCCTTTGACCCGTATTCTTGAGACCAACCGACTGACCGGAACCAATTACAAGGACTGGCTTAGAAATCTCAAAATTGTTTTGGACTGTGAGAAAATAGGCTATACTCGATTCAGATATCCCATTACCAGCACGTCCACTGATGTTCAGCGTGAGATGCATAAAAAGTGGGGACGATGACATTAGAGTAAAATGCTATATGATGGCATCCATGTCTAATGAACTCCAATGCCAGCATGAAAATATAAGACTGCTAGGGACATACTGGCACACCTGCAAGAGTTGTATGGTGAGCAGAGTCGCACAGCTCGTTTTGAAGTGTCCAAGAGGCTTCAAAGCAAATGCGCGAAGGGCAGTCTGTCCATGATCACGGTCTGACTATGATCAAGGACCTAGAGGAGCTTGAGAAGCTCGGTATGGACATGCACAAGGAATTGCAAGTGGATTTGATCCTACAGTCCTTCCTGATTCATTTGGTCAGTTTATAGTAAACTACCACATGAATAAGATTGAATGCACTAAGACTGAACTAATAAATGTTGGTAACTGCTGAGGGAGCCTTGAAAGGTTCAAGGGGCAATGTCCTTGCTGCTGAGTTGACTTCTGGTTCCAAGAGAAAGTCTACTTGGAAGAAAAAGAAGCCTGCTAAGAAGCAGAAGAAAGACAAGAAGCCAAAGAAGGAAGTTCAAAAGAAAAAGGCTAAGACAAAGGAAAATGTTTCCACTGCAATGTCGACGGCCACTGGAAGAGAAACTGTCCTTCATACCTCGAGAGCCTGAAGAACAAGAAAGGTGACACACCTTCAGAAGGTATAGACTTGCTCATAATTGAAACTAATCTAACGGTTTCTTCTACTTCTAGTTGGGTTATAGATTCTGGTTCTAGTGCTCATTTGCACTACCATGCAGGGTCTAAAGGAAAGTAGAAGGCTGGCGGAAGGTGCGGTAACCCTTCGGGTTGGCAACGGGGCAAAAGTTGCTGCTGTGGCTGTGGGCACCTACCATCTGCGACTACCGTCTGGTTTAGTTTATTACTTAGAGACTGCTATTATGTACCTGTTGCTAGCAGAAATTTGATTTCTGTTTCATGTCTAGCACAGGAAGGTCATGTTTTTACATTTGACAAAGACTGCTGTTCTATTTATTTAGAAATAAAATAGTCGCACGTGGTTTTATGATTGACAGTCTCTATCATTTACATATGGATGTATCTGTGAATGTTACTGAGCAAGAAGTGAGTGCCAAAGGATCCAAAAGATCCAGAGATGAGATAAACCAAAATATTTGTGGCACCTCAGACTTGGCCATATTGGAGAGGACAGAATGAACAAAATGGATAAAGATGGGCTTCTCGGCTCATTGACTTCCGAGTCATATCCAGTTTGCGAGTCCTGTCTTCAAGGAAAAATGGCTAGATTGCCCTTTGTAGGACATGGGGAGAGGACCACTGAAATACTTACCCTAGTACATACAGATGTATGTGGCCCATTCGATGTGCTAGCCAGGGGACGTTATTCTACTTCATTACCTTTACCGATGATTATTCACGGTATGGGTATGTGTATCTTATGAGACACAAGTCTGAATCTTTTGAAAAGTTCAAAGAGTTCAAGAATGAAGTAGAAAAACAAACTGGAAAACCTCTTAAGGCTCTTCGATCAGATCGAGGAGGAGAATACCTTAGTGGGAATTCCGGGACTATCTCAAGAAAACGGCATAGTCTCACAATGGACACCTCCGGGTACACCTCAACTCAACGGGGTGTCAGAGAGGAGGAATCGGACCCTATTGGATATGGTCAGGTCCATGATGAGCTTCACTGATTTACCTATGTTCTTTGGGGAGATGCCTTACTCACAGCGATTTATTTAATAGAGTTCCCTCTAAATCCGTTCCTACCACACCGTATGAGATATGGCATGGTAAGAAACCAAGTCTTGGTCATCTCAAGATTTGGGGATGTCCGGCCCACGTCAAGAGACTACAGGCGGACAAGTTAGAGGCTAGGACCATAAGTGCTCGTTTTATAGGATATCCTAAAGAGTCATTAGGATACAATTTTTACGTCTCAGAGGATCACAATGTGTTTGTGAGCCGTCATGCCATCTTCTTGGAAAATCAGTTTATCCTTGATAGAGGCAGTGGGAGGAAAATTGAGCTTGAAGAGAAAGTCTCTGAAAAGCAACGAGTCATGGATCCTATAGAACCCATTCATACAGAGCCAGTACACGATGTCCCTCACCACCTCGTAGATCTAGTAGGGTCTCCCATCCTCCCGATAGATACTTAGGTATACTAGAAGAGGATACCGAGGAAATGTTCCTAGTGGGAGATAGGGATCACATACAGGATCCCAAAACCTACAACGAGGCGATATCTGATATCGATTCCGAGAAATGGCTGGAAGCTATGAAGTCAGAGTTAGACTCCATGCATTCCAACCAAGTCTGGACCTTAGTAGATCCACCAGAAGGTATTGTACCTATTGGATGCAAATGGATCTACAAAAGGAAGATAGGTTCGGATGGAGAGGTAGAGACCTATAAGGCAAGGCTTGTGGCGAAAGGGTATAGTCAGCGCGAAGGCATTGACTATCAGGAGACCTTTTCACCTGTAGCCATGCTAAAATCCATCCGAACATTGCTTGCCATTGCAGCATTTCATGATTATGAAATCTGGCAGATGGATGTGAAAACTGCTTTCCTGAATGGATATCTTGATGAAGATATCTATATGGAACAGCCTTTGGGTTTCACTTCCAGTGATGGAGATCACAAGGTCTGCAAGCTGCAAAGGTCCATTTATGGACTAAAGCAAGCATCTCGGAGTTGGAACGCTCATTTCGATGATGCAATCAAAACGTTTGATTTCATTCAAAAAGAGGAGGAACCGTGTGTTACAAAAATGTTAGTGGGAGCGCTATCGTTTTCTCGTACCTGCACGTGACGACATCCTCCTGATAGGGAATGATATTCCCATGCTAACCTCGGTCAAGGTCTGGTTGTCAAAAGAGTTATCCATGAAAGACCTTGGAGAGCATCCTATTTTTGGGAATAAAGGTCTATAGAGATAGATCTAAAAGGATGCTTGGCCTATCACAGAAAATGTATATAGAGGAAGTGCTGAAAGGTTCAGCATGGAAAACTCCAAAAGGGGTCTTTACCCCTTAGGCATGGAATTCATCTCTCTAAGAAGATGTGCCCCAACACATCTGAAAGAGATTCAACGCATGAGCAAGATTCCCTATGCATCAGCAATAGGGAGCCTCATGTATGCCATGCTATGTACACGACCTGATATAGCTCTTCTGTGAGTGTCACAAGAGATATCAGTCAAATCCAGGTGAAGAACACTGGACAGCTGTGAAGAATATTCTTAAGTACTTGAGAAGAATAAAGATTTATTCTTGGTTTTTGGAGGATCATCAGAGTTGAAGGTAGAAGGATACACAGATTCAGACTTCATGACTGATGTCGATGATAGAAAGTCAACATCTGGATATGTGTTCTTGTGCAATGGTGTACGGTAAATTGGAAGAGTTCAAACAACCGATCATTGCTGATTCTACTATGGAAGCTGAATACATCGCCCTCGAAGCTGCTAAGAAAGGCTTCTGGTTCAACAAATTCATTGCGGAATTGGACTGTAATGTCATCAATGCCATAACACCTCTACTGCGATAATAATGGCGCCATAGCTCTTGCTAAGGAGCCAAGGTCTCATCAGAAGTCCAAGCATATAGAGCGGCGCTTCATCTCATACCGCGATATGTAGAAAAAGTATGTCGAAGTGCAGAGAGTAGACTCCCGCGAACAACGTGGCAGACCCGTTCACTAAACAGCTTAGTCAGCAAAAGACTGAAGTCCACCCTTGAGAAGATGGGACTAAGATATATGACTGATTGGCTTCTAGTGCAGTGGGAGATTGTTAGATGTATGCCCTAGAAGCCAATTCTGGCTGACACCATTATTAATTCTAGGGACATAATTTGTACTTGATTTTATTATTGAATAAATGAAAGGCATCTTTTTCATTCATATTATTTTTGTGTTATGAATCGTCCAAGGAATTAATAAGATGATGATGCATATTCTCAAGAGTTGAGAATTTGAGCATGTATCATTAGTGACTAATTTCTAAACGCTCCTGATCGATGGATCATCACGAGGATGGTGATCGATCCGATGAGATCAAGTGCACAGATTACTTTTCTTATGGGATGGACGAGACTCGAGTCCACAGTGTAGCGACACTGAAGTAATAGTGCAGGTGCTTGTTAAGAACAAGGGTACTGAGCGTGACCAATACAAGAAGTCACTTGGATGTCTATCCCACTCGTCAGTGACTTGCTTGATGTTGCAGTAGTGTGACTGGTCCTTTGACCTGCAGTGTTCGGCTACTTACAGTGAGGTTATGTAGTTTGACTGCACACATACATGTCTCTAGCCATATGGGTCCATGCAGTGTAGATGGCTACAGAAGTTCACTGTAGGAGTAGGGTATGCACCTATAAGGAATCTATCGACCTTGATAGATAAGGAGAGATCCTATGTGATTTATAAGACTGAGTTCGTAAGACCTCGGCCGGGCAGTATGCACAGTGGAGAAAGAGTTTTCCACTATCGAACTCAAGTCGAATAAATCTTGACATATGACAGACGATGGGGTTTGACGAGTTGTCCATGACCTCCGTCCTGTAGGGATCCACGATAGTAGGACTGTATCACATGTAACTGCACCTAGAGGTTCATCATTCTATTCTGCTGGGTAGCCACTACATGCTGCTAGGTGTCACTGGTGGATGGTGGGACTCATAGGGATTATCTCGATGATCGATAAACCCTAATGAGTTGAGTTGGAATCGTTCCAACCCATTGAAAGGAGTTTTCAATGATATATGATAGAGATCAATATATCTCACTACCAGTCAGAATAGAACCTATGGGGTCACACACACTAGAAGTATTGACCGATCCGATGGTTGAAATCGTGATTAGGAATCACAAGTAATCAATTCGATTGATAAGTTGAAGAAGGAACAAAGGGAATTAATTAATTGGACTTAAACAAGAATCCTACTTCGAGTAGGATTCCTAGAGTCCTAATTGGATTAGGACTGGGAATCCTAGTTGGAGTAGGACTGGGATTCCTACTTGGAATAGGATTCCTACAATCCTAATGAGATTAGGAGTTTTGAATTAAAATTGGATTCCTACTTGGAGTAGGATTCCTAGAGTCCTAATTGGATTAGGACTTCGGATTCAAATAGAGTCCTAATTGGATTAGGACTAAAATTAAATATGTCCTAATTGGATTAGGGTTTCTTAAGTCACAATTAATTATTAATCTAATGAATCAATAAGACTCCTAATTGGATTAGGATTGAAGAGTTCAATTGAGTCAAAATTGATTTAAGTTCTAATTGGATTAGGACTTACCTAGATTGGATCCAATTGGTTCACCCTTGGGCTAAGCCTAATTGGATTAGGGCTTAACCACATTAGGGCATCCAATCCTATTAATGAGGATTAGGGCAACATGAGGGGGGCTCACGCCCCTCCTCCTTTGATCCTTGGTGCGGCAACAAGAGGGGCCGGCGCCCCTCTTGGAAACATCAGGGCTCCTAATTGTAGGAGCCCTAGATGTTATAAAAGGGAGGCTTGGGGCGCCCTAAGATGAGAGCTCCTCCTCTTGCTGCCGTGCCTCCCCTCCTCCTCTCTTGTTCAGCCGCAAGCAAGAAGAAAGAAGAAGAAGTTGGCGCCTCCTCCCTTCCCTTCCTTCTCCAACGCAGGGAAAAGAAAGGCTGCGTGGGCTTTTCTTCTTCTTCATCCTTCTTCTTCCTCCTCTCAAGCACAATCAAGGTTGATTGAAAGAGAGGAAATCAGCCATCAAAGGTCTTTGCAAGGGAGCTAGCACCCCGGGAAGACAAGAAGCTTTGATCGGTCCTCTACTTCGTGTGGATACCCGTAGAGGCCGGACTTGAACGGCTTCAAGCGAACCTTCATCCTAAAACCACGAACTTCAGTTTGCGGTGATCATCTACCCGCATAAGGTGAAGATCTAACTTCCTAAAGTTATTAAAAGTTTTTAATCCTTACCTAACTACGAACGGTTATCAAACGATGTTCATGCGATGAACGTCGATCCCGCACATGCCCTTTCCGCTGCCATCTGATTTTGTTTTGAAATATCAGCGGCATGGGCGGGTTCTAACAATATGTTTCATGAACATATGAACTCAATTTCTAAGCATTCATCGTGCTTTCTATGTCTACGACGAATCAAATACTAAGCAATCCATATATCAATAATCATAATCCATTAAAGAGCTATCTATGAAATAACTACGCATGGATCAAGAACATATTAGTACATTTAAATCATTGAAAGCAAAAGTTTAGAGTTTACTTCAAAGAGCAATACATCAAAGGTTCCTCTATCACCCTCCCTAAGAAATTAGCCACTCATTTTAAAAATTAGCCCCCCTTTCATTTTTCCCCTTTTTTTTCTTTTTCTTTTTGGAAACAGGCCTCCCCTGTTTTCCTTTCTTTTTTTTTTTCCTCTTTTCGAATGGGGACTGAGGCTCTATTTTCCGAATGAACTCTCCCCCCCCCTCATTTGCCAGCCGAGAGCCCTCCTATATCTCCTGATGGGTCACCTGATCACACGGGATGCTCCTCTCCTGCTGGCTTCCGAGTATCCCGGACGCTGAGGAGTAGATCTAGGGACGGAAGATGCTTCGTGGACGGCTGGGCTTGAGCACGAATCCGGAAGACGAGCGGATGGATCGGAAGGAAGCACGGACGTGGGTGATGCCTCGCGGGATGCTGGAACATTCGCTAGAAGGCTGGGATCTGTTGGAATGCATGGGAGATGAATCGTGGACGGCTGCAACGCTTCACAGGATGCTGGATCACGGTGTAAACGTGCGGATGAAGCGGATGCGGAAGACTGGGAGACTACGGATTATGTGGCCCGATCGAAGGGGATCAGGATCTCTTCCACACGGGCGGATCGCTGATGTGGCTGGAACTTGGACTTGTGGAAGAAGCTGGGATGCTTGAAGAATCGGATGCGGACGAGATGCTTCATGGGATGCTGATGCTGAAATCACGGGGTGAAGTTAGGGTGACGGCTGGGAGGAAGCTTGAATGCAGATGGATGAGGCTTGGGTGCTGCTGGGAGGATCCAATGCTGAGAGCTGGACGATTGCACGCGGGAGAAGCGGACTCGGACGGACGTGGCATGCTGGGAGGGTGCACGGACACTGGATGAGGGGTCACACGTTGGGCTGCTTAGATGGGCTGCACGCGGCTTAGATGCTTGGGCTCATAGAAGACTGAAGCTACGATGAGTGGACAGCTGAACTTGACCTCCTTCTAGTGTGCAACTGGGGTTGACACAAGCGGTTGGCTGATCACCTGTAGTGATGCATATTTTTGGACCCAATGTGCATTTTAGCTTTGATTTCAGATCACCTGCACCCCACAAAAATATAATATTAATACAGCACTTCTTCATTATTTGTTAGCAATAATACTAATTTAAGTGATGTATAGATCATGTTGGGGTATGTGGAGACCATTGGTGATGAAGAGAATTGAAGGAGAATCAATTCTGCATAATTCTGTCTGGCGGACTGTCGGAGTCGACTCGAGCTACAGTCGAGTCGACTCGAGAACAGTCGAGTCGACCCGGGAGGAGAAAGACCAGAAGACCGAGAAAACCATGTTTCTGTCTGGACTGTCAGAGTCGACTCGAGCTACAGTCGAGTCGACTCGAAACATCGTCGAGTCGACTCAGCTACAGTCGAGTCGACCCTAGATCGTGCCAGTTTTGTCCAGACGTGCCAGAGTCGACTCGAACCACAGCCGAGTCGACTCGGGCTCGCGGAAAATCGTACGAACGATTTCTTTTGGTATTTTTTGGTAGCGTTTCGACGGCTGTGATCATCTGAAGGTCTTGAGACTATATATAGGACTCATGAGAGCCCTAGGAGTAGAGATATTCAAGGATATTTTGAGAGAGACTCTTGTTTTGTGCGGCTAGGGTTCTAGAGAAGAAGAGGATTGGGATCCTACTTCTTGTGCAAGGGGAATTCTGTGTGAATCTCTTGTAGAGCGATCGCGTGTGATCGTTCGGGTGTGTGCTATCTCTGTAATCTGTTCATCCTAATTGAGATTTGGAGCGGTAGAGGACGTAGGCTACTTGTAGCCGAACCTCGTTACATCTTTGTGTTTACTTTGCTATTTTCTTCCTATTTCTTCTTCCTTTGGTTTGATAATCCGCTGCGGTGCTCAAGTGTTTTACCCTATTGAAACCATGGGGTAATCTTTGTCCTTCGTAGCGGAAGCGAAGCGGTAATCCTTGAGTCCGGTGTCGAGGGAGCGAGAGAGTGCTTATCCGTTTGCTTCTCTTTTGCTTGTCCGACGTTGGTGGTTGTACTGGTGTGAGTGGGTTCCGGTGCAGGGCGTCGCCAACAAGTGGTATCAGAGCTATTGGTATTCTGCAATGGCGGATGAAGGGAAGTTGCGAATTGAGAAGTTCAATGGCATGAACTTCGGATTTTGGAAGATGAAATAGAGGATTATCTTTACCAGAAAGATCTCTATTACCTCTTGGAGGTAGAGCGAAGAAACCAGAGAAGATGTCCGATGAAGACTGGGAGGTCCTCGATCGGAAGACGCTCGGCACCATAAGATTGTCACTTGCATCCCAAGTGGCATTCCACATCAAAACGAGAAGACGACGATGGAGTTGATGGCAACATTGTCGCGGATGTACGAGAAACCCTCAGCATCAAACAAGGTATTTCTCATGAAGAGGTTGTTTAATCTTCGTATGAAAATGGCGGCAGCGTAGCAGAATACCTCAACGAGTTCAATGGACTCACGGCCCAGTTGGAGTCAGTGGAGATTAGTTTTGACGATGAGATTCGGGCATTGCTAATCCTCTCTGGATTGCCTGATAGCTGGGAGGCCTGGTGATGGCGGTGAGCAACTCTTCGGCGACGGGGAAGTTGATCTTTGATGACGTTGTGGGAGTGCTTCTGAGTGAGAAGCAAGAAGGAAATCTTCTGGAGCTACGGAGTCGTCTGGAAGTGCACTAAACATCTCTAACCGGGAAGACAAAAGAAGGACGGTCGATTTCGAAGCGACTCGAAGTCGAGATCCAGCAGGTCTCGAGCACCTCAGAACAAGGGAGCGAAGTGCTAGAACTGTGGAAAGATGGGGCACTTTAGGAGGGACTGCAAATCTCCTAAAGGGAAGCAAGGCGACCACACCGAAGGAGTCAGCAAGGATCTGGCAAATCTTGCTGAAAACGGTGACATGGATGCCCTCGTTCTATCTTTATCTACCGGTGACGAGTCTTGGGTGATAGACTCGGGCGCGTCTTTCCATGCTACATCCTAACGGAAGCTTCTTGGAGGATATGAGAAGGGAGACTTCGGCAAAGTCTACTTAGGGGATGGAGAGCCTTGCACCATACAAGGAAGGGGAAGCGCGGAAGTGAAGTTGATTCTGGATCTTCACTTGAGCTTGAGGACGTACGGCACGTGCCTCAACTGCAGAGGAATCTGATTTCTGTTGGACAGTTGGCGAGCCAGGGTACAAGATATTTTCACAGCTGATCAGTGGAAGATATCCAGGGGTTCGTTGATGGTGGCTAGTGGCAAGAAGGTTGGGACACTTTATATCGCCAACGGCACGGAGAACCTTATTGGAGTTGCTGGCAGCAGATGTGGACGCCAAGTATGGCATTGCAGACTTGGGCACATGAGTTATCAGGGACTGGAGGTGATACACCAGTTGGGAAAGCTGCAGGGTCTCAGGAGTGTTGAGATGGACTTCTGTGAGGATTGTATTCTCGGAAAGCAGAAGCGTGTTTCATTCAACAAAGAAGGTAAACCTCGGAAGCAAGAAAGCTAGATTCGTGCACACGGACGTGTGGGGGCCTGCACCGGTTTCTTCCATTAGTGGATCTCAGTTCTATGTTACTTTTATTGATGATGCTACCAGGAAGCTTTGGGTGTTCTTCTTGAAGCACAAGTCAGAGGTATTTGGGGTCTTCAGGAGATTGGCAGGCAATGGTAGAACTCGAGACAGGAAGGAGGTTAAAATGCCTGAGATCAGACAACGGTGGTGAGTATTGTAGCAGGAGTTGAGACTACTGTGCAGAGCTGGGATCGTCAGGCAGAGGACAATTCCAGGGACACCACAACAAAATGGAGTTGCTGAAAGGATGAACAGAACAATTAATGAGCGTGCCAGGAGTATGAGGATACATGCTGGATTGCCACAGCAGTTTTGGGCGGAAGCAGTTAACACTGCTGCCTACTTGATCACAGAGGGCCATCAAAGAAACTTGAATTTGGGATTCCTGAGGAAGCATGGACAGCGAAGAAGATTGATTTGGCGCACTTATGAGTATTCGGTTGTACCAGTTATGTCCATGTTGATTCCAGTCAAAGAAGCAAACTAGACGCCAAATCAAAGAAGTGCATTTTCGTTGGATACGGAGGTCAACAGTTTGGGTATCGGTTTTGGGATCCCCGAACACAGGAAGATCATTCGTAGTAATGATGTGGTATAATGAGAAAATGCAGCAGAGCACTGAATCAGAAACAAAACCTGTTGAGCCGTGTTTTGTGGATCCTGAAGAGGAGTCTACAAATTCTGGTCAGAAGACTCAGTCAGAGCAAGAACTGAAGTATTGGGCACCCTTTCCACAACTAAGAAGGTCCACTCGTAGTACTCATGGGAAGCCTCCTCAAAGATATGATGGGACTCTTAGTTATTTGCTGCTCACAGATAATGGCGAACCTGAATGCTTCACGGAGGCATTGGAGGTTGAGACTAGGAAGGAGTGGGAGTTGGCCATGGATGATGAGATGGAGTCATTGGAGCAGAATCAAACGTGGGATTTGGTGGATCTGCCAAGGGGAAGAAAGCACTGTCAAACAAATGGGTTTACAGGCGAAGGAAGAGCAGAATGGGAAGAAACGGTACAAGGCCAGGCTGGTTGTAAAAGGATTTCAGCAGAGAGCAGGTATCGACTTCATGGAGATCTTTTCTCCTGTAGTCAAGATGAGTTCTATTCGGGCGGTGCTGAGCATGGTGGCAGTAGAGAATCTTCACTTAGAGCAGCTTGATGTGAAGACAGCTTTTCTTCACGGAGATCTCGATGAGGAGATATATATGCAGCAGCCGGAGGATACGTTGCAGCTGGCACGGGTGACTTGGTTTGCCAAATTGAAGAAAAGCTTCTATGGTTTGAAACAGGCGCCCAGGCAATGGTATCTCAAGTTCGATAGTTACATGCTTGAGATAGGATACAGGAGATGTCAGGAGGATCACTGTTGCTACTTCCGAGACTTCGGTACATCTTACATTATCTTGCTATTATATGTTGATGACATGTTAGTTGCAGGAGCTAGCATGCATGAGATTGCAAAATTGGAAGCTGAAGCTGTCAAGAAAATTTTGCAATGAAGGATCTAGGAGCAGCGAAACAGATCCTTGGGATGCGGATCAGCAGAGATAGATCTAAACATATCCTCAGACTATCTCAGGCGGAGTAACATCAGCCGAGTACTCAAGAGATTCTGCATGGAGGGTGCCAAACCGTTGGCACACCACTAGGTGCCACTTAAAGCTTTCAAAAGGACAAAGTCCGAAGACGCGGGTGGAGGAGCTTAATATGTCAAAAATTCGTATGCATCGGCGGTGGGGAGCTTGATGTACGCTATGGTCTGTACGAGACCTGACATTGCTCAAGCAGTGGGAGTTGTGAGTCGCTTTATGAGCTGCCCAGGCTTGGAGCATTGGCGTGCGGTCAAATGGATACTGAGTATCTGAGAGGCACGGAGCACATGTCATTGTGCTATGGAGGTTCTGAGATCCGGTACAGGGCTTTGTGGACTCAGACATGGCAGGGGACTTGGACGGCAGGAGGAGCACGACAGGATACTTGTTCACCTTGGGCAGTGGAGCCGTCAGTTGGATTTCCAGGTTGCAACCAGTTGTTGCATTGTCGACTACGGAGGCGGAGTATGTGGCAGCCACAGAGGCGTGCAAGGAACTAATATGGCTTCAGGGCTTGATGAAGGAGCTTGGGAAGGAGCAGAAGGATGCATGTTATATTCAGATAGTCAAAGTGCAATTCAATCTGGCAAAAAATTCAGCTTTCCATTCAAGGACGAAGCATATTGACATACGGTACCACTTCGTGAGGTCATTGCTCGAGCAGGGACTCGTCAAGTTGGAGAAGATCATACAAGTCAGAATCCTGCAGATATGTTGACGAAGGTCGTCACGGTGGAGAAGCTGAGGAGTTGTTCAGCTTCTGCTGGTCTTCATGCTTGAAGACATTGAGAGGCATCGTACCTATCTCACTAGGATGATTCAGTTTCAGTGGGAGCACAGAGGAGAGCAAGTAACAAGAGGATATACCCAATGGTCTCCAAGTGGAGATTGTTGGGGTATGTGGAGACCATTGGTGAATGAAGAGAATTGAAGGAAGAATCAATTCTGCATAATTCTTGTCAGGCGGACTGTTGGGAGTCGACTCGAGCTACAGTCGAGTCGACTCGGAACAGTCGAGTCGACTCGGGAACAGTCGAGTCGACCCGAGAGGAGAAAGACCAGAAGACCGAGAAAACCATGTTTCTGTCTGGACTTGTCAGAGTCGACTCGAGCTACAGTCGAGTCGACTCGAAGCATCGTCGAGTCGACTCGAGCTACAGTCGAGTCGACCCTAGATCGTGCCAGTTTTGTCCAGAACGTGCCAGAGTCGACTCGAACCACAGCCGAGTCGACTCGGGCTCGGCGGAAAATCGTACGAACGATTTTCTTTTTGGTATTTTTTGGTAGCGTTTTCGACGGCTGTGATTCATCTGAAGGTCTTGAGACTATATATATGGACTCATGAGAGCCCTAGGAGTAGAGATATTCCACAGGATATTTTGAGAGAGACTCTTGTTTTGGTGCGGCTAGGGTTCTATGAGAAGAAGAGGATTGGGATCCTACTTCTTGTGCAAGGGGAATTCTGTGTGAATCTCTTGTAGAGCGATCGCGTGTGATCGTTTCGGGCAATGTGTGTGCTATCTCTGTAATCTGTTCATGCCTAATTGAGATTTGGAGCGGTAGAGGACGGTAGGCTACTTGTAGCCCGAACCTCGTTACATCTTTGGTGTTTGCTTTGCTATTTTCTTCCTATTTCTTTTTCCCTTTGGTTGATAATCCGCTGCCGGTGCTCAAGTGTTTTTACCCTATTGAAACCACGGGGTAATCTTTTGCCCTTCGTAGCGGAAGCGAAGCGGTGATCCTTGAGTCCGGTGTCGAGGGAGCGAGAGAGTGCTTATCCGTTTGCTTCTCTCTTTGCTTGTCCGACGTTGGTGGTTGTACCGGGTGTGAGTGGGTTCCGGGTGCAGGGCGTCGCCAACAGATCACACTTTTGTGCTCTCATCAATAGACATCCAAGTGACTTTTTGTTTTGGTCACGCTCAGTACCCTTATTCTTAACAAGCACCTGCACTATTACTTCAGTGTCGCCACACTGTGGACTCGAGTCTCGTCCATCCATAAGGAAAACAATATGCGCACTGATCGGATCGATCACCGTCCTCATGATGATCCATTGATCAGGAGCATTCAGAAATTAATCACCAATGATGCATGGCTCAAATTCTTAACTCTTAAGAATATGCATCATCATCCTATTAATTCTTGGGACGATTCATAGACACATAAACAATATGAATAAAAAGATACCTTTTATTTATTCAATAATAAATAGTCAAGTACAAAATTATGTCCTGAATTAAACAAGTGTCAGCCAGATGGGGCTTCTAGGGCATACATCTAACAATCTTCCACTTGCACTAAAGCCAATTGGTCATATATTTTAGTCCCATCTTCTCAAGGTGGGCTTCAGTCTTTTGCTGACTCAGCTGCTTAGTAAATGGTTCTGCCACGTTGTCCCGGAGTCTACTCTCTGCACCTCGACATACTTCTTCTCAACATAGTCGTGTATGATGTGGCAAGCGCACCGCTCTATGTGCTTGGACTTCTGATGAGACTTGGCTCCCTAGCAAAGAAGCTAATGGCGCCCATTATTATCACATAGTAGAGTATTTATGGCATCTGATATCATCACGTCCAACTCACTGCAATGAATTTTTTGAACCAGAAGCCTTCTTTAGCAGCTTCAGAGGCGACGATGTATTCAGCTTCCATAGTAGAATCAGCAATGATCGGTTGTTTAGAACTTTTCCAATTCACCGTACCACCAATTGCACAAGAACACATATCCAGATGTTGACTTCCTATCATCGACATCAGTCATGAAGTCTAAATCTGTGTACCCTTCTACCTTTAACTCTGATGATCCTCCAAAAGACCAAGAATAAATCTTTAGTTCTTCTCAAGTACTTAAGAAAATTCTTCATAGTTGTCCAGTGTTCCTTCATCTGGATTCGGACTGATATCTGCTTGTGACACTCACAGCTAGGGCTATATCAGGTCGTGTACATAGCATGGCATACATGAGGCTCCCTATTGCCGATGCATAAGGGATCTTGCTCATTGCGGTTGAATCTCTTTCAGATATGTTGGGGCACATCTTCTTGGAGAGATGAATTCCATGCCTTAGGGGTAAGAGACCCCTTTTAGAGTTTTCCATGCTGAACCTTTTTAGCACTTCCTCTATGTACATCTTCTGTGATAGGCCAAGCATCCTTTTAGATCTATCTCTATAGACCTTTATCCAAAATATAGGATGCTTCTCCAAGGTCTTTCATGGAGAACTCTTTTGACATCCAGACCTTGATCGAGGTTAGCATGGGAATATCATTCCCTATCAGGAGGATGTCGTCCACATACAGTACGAGAAACACGACATTACTCCCACTAACCTTCTTATAGACACATGGTTCCTTTTCGTTCTTGATGAAATCAAATGTTTTGATTGCATCATCGAAACGAGCGTTCCAACTCCGAGATGCTTGCTTTAGTCCATAAATGGACCTTTGCAGCTTGCAGACCTTGTGATCTCCATCACTGAAAGTGAAACCCAAAGGCTGTTCCATATAGATATCTTCATCAAGATATCCATTCAGGAAAGCAGTTTTTACATCCATTTGCCAGATTTATAATCATGAAATGCTGCAATGGCAAGCAATGTTCAGATGGATTTCAACATGGCTACAGGTGAAAAGGTCTCCTGATAGTCCAATGCCTTCGCGCTGACTAACACCTTTCGCCACTAGCCTTGCTTTATAGGTCTCTATCTTTCCATCCGAACCTATCTTTCTTGTGTAGATCCATTTGCATCGAATAGGTACAATACCTTTCTGGTGGGATCCACTAAGGTCCAGACTTGGTTTGGAATTGCATGGGTCAGACTCTGACTTCATAGCTTTCAACCATTTCTCGGAATCGATATCAGATAATCGCCTCGTCGTGAGGTTTGGCGTCTTGTATGTGACCCTATCTTTCCCATGCAGGAAACATTTCCTTAGTGATCCTCTTCTAGCCATACCTAAGTATCGTATCGGAAAGGATGGGAGACCCTACTAGATCCTGCGAGGTGGTTGAGGGGACATCGTTGTACTGGCTCTATATTATTAGTGTCTATAGGGATCCATGACTCAATTGCTTTCAGAGACTTTCTCTTCAAGCTCAATTTTCCTCCCACTGCCTTTATCAAGGATAAACTGGTTTTCCAAGAAGATGGCATGTCGGCTCACAAATACATTGTGATCCTATGAGACGTAAAAATTGTATCCTAATGACTCTTTAGGATATCCTATAAAATGAGCACTTATGGTCCTAGCCTCTAGCTTGTCCGCCTATAGTCGCTTGACATGGGCCGGACATCCCCAAATCTTGAGATGACCAAGACTTGGTTTCTACCATGCCATATCTCATACGGTGTGGTAAGAACAGATTTAGAGGAAACTCTATTCAGTAGATAAATTGTGGTAAGTAAGGCATCTCCCCAAAGAAACATAGGTAAATCAGTGAAGCTCATCATGGACCGGACCATATCTAATAGAGTCTGATTTCTCCTCTCTGACACCCCGTTGAGTTGTGGTGTACCTGGAGGAGTTCATTATGAGACTATGCCATTCTCTTTGAGATAGTTCCGGAATTTTCACTAAGGTATTCTCCTCCTCGATCTGATCGAAGAGCCTTAAGGGGTTTTTTAGTTTGTTTTTCTACTTCATTTCTGACTCTTTGAACTTTTCAAAAGATTCAGATTTGTGTCTCATAAGATACACATACCCATACCGTGAATAATCATCGGTAAAGATAATAAAGTACGAATAACGTTCCGTGGCTTGCACATCGAATGGGCCACACACATCTGTGTGTACCAGGGTAAGTATTTCAGTGGTCCTCTCTCCATGTCCTACAAAGGGCAATCTAGCCATTTTTTCTTGAAGACAGGACTCACAAACTGGAGTATGACTCGGAAGTATATGAGCCGAGAAGCCCATCTTTATCCATTTTGTTCATTCTGTCTTCTCCAATATGGCCAAGTCTGAGGTGCCACAAATATTTTTGGTTTATCTCATCTCTGGAATCTCTTGGATCCTTTGGCACTCACTTCTTGCTCAGACACATTTATAGATACATCCATATGCAAATGATAGAGACTGTCAATCATAAAACACGTGCGACTATTTTATTTCTGAAATAAATAGAACAGCAGTCTTTGTCAAATATAAAAACATGACCTTCCTGTGCTAGACATGAAATAGAAATCAAATTTCTGCTAGCAGCAGGTATATAATAGCAGTCGTCTAAGTAATAAACTAAAACCAGACGGTAGTCGCAGATGGTAGGTGCCCACAACTGTTAGATGTATGCCCTAGAAGCCCAATCTGGCTGACACATTATAATTCTAGGGACATAATTTTTGTACTTGACTATTTATTTATTAGATAAATAAAAGGCTTCTTTTCATTCATATTATTTATGTGTCTATGAACTCGTCCAAGAAAATTAATAAGATGATGATAACAATATTCTCAAGAGTTGAGAATTTGAGCCATGTATCATTGGTGATTAATTTCTAAATTGCTCCTGATCAAATGATCATCACGAGGACTGTGATCGATCCGATCAGTGCACAGATCACTTTCCTTCTGGATGGACGAGACTTGAGTCCACAGTGTGGGGACACTGAAGTGATAGTGCAGGTGCTTGTTAGAGAATAAGGGTATGAGCGTGACCAAGACAAGAAGTCATTTTGGATGTGTCTATCCCACTCGTCAGTGACTTGCTTGATGTTGCAGTAGTGTGACTGGTCCTTTGACCTGCGGTGCTTCGGCTACTCACAGTGAGGTTATTGTAGTTTGACTGCAACACCATACATGGGTCTCTAGCCATATGGCGTCCATGCAGTGTAGATTGGCTGCAGGTAGGTTCACTGTAGGAGTAGGGTATGCACCTATAAGGAATCTATCGACCTTGATAGAAGAGGAGTGATCCTATGTGATTTGTTAGACTTGAGTTCTAAGACCTTGGCCAGGGCCAGTAATATAAAGTGGAGAAAAAGTTCTCCACTATCGAACTCGAGTCGAATAAATCTTGACATATGACAGACGATGGGTTTTGACGAGTTGTCCATGACCTCCGTCCTGTAGGGATCCACGATAGTAGGACTGTATCACACGTTAACTGCACCCTAGAGATTCATCTTTCTATTCTACTGGGTAGCCACTACATGCTGCTAGGTGTCACTGGTGGATGGTGGGACTCACAGGATTATCTTCGATGATCGATAAACCCTAATGAGTTGAGTTGGAATCGTTCCAACCCATTGAAAGGAGTTTTCAATGATATAGTGATAGAGATCACAATATATCTCACTACCAGTCAGAGTAGAACCTATGGGGTCACACCACACTAGAAGTATTGACCGATCCGATGGTTGAAAAGTGATTATGAATCACAAGTAATCAATTCGATTGATATTCAGTTGAAGAAGGAACAAAGGGAATTAATTAATTGGACTTTGAAACAAGAGTCCTACTTCGAGTAGGATTCCTAGAGTCCTAATTGGATTAGGACTGGGAAATCCTAGTTGGGAGTAGGACTGGGATTCCTACTTGGAATAGGATTCCGGCAATCCTAATGAGATTAGGAGTTTTGAATCAAAATTGGATTCCTACTTGGAGTAGGATTCCTAGAGTCCTAATCGGATTAGGACTTCGGATTCCAAATAAGAGTCCTAATTGGATTAGGACTAAAATTAAATATATCCTAATTTTGGATTAGGATTTCTTAAGTCACAATTAATTATTAATCTAATGAATCAATAAGACTCCTAATTTGGATTAGGATTGAAGAGTTCAATTGAGTCAAAATTGATTTAAGTTCTAATTGGATTAGGACTTACCTAGATTGGATCCAAATTGGTTCACCCTTGGGCTAAGCCTAATTAGATTAGGGCTTGACCACATTAGGGCATTCCAATCCCTACCTAATATGGATTAGGGTTTACCATGAGCAGGGGGATAAGCCCCTCCCCTTTCCACGTGGAGAAGGGAGAAGAGACGGCGCCCCTCTTAGGAAAGATATCAAGAAGCTCCTAAATGTTAGGAGCTCCACATGTCTATAAAAGGGACTTGTGGGCGGCACCTAGGGCATAGAAGAAGTCCTCTTCCTCCTTGCCGTACGCCTCCCTCTCCTCTCCTCTTGGTTCAGCCGCAAGCAAGGAAGATAAAAGCCAAAGGTGTTTGGCGGCATCCTCTTCCTCCCTTCTTCCTTCCAACGCAGGGAAAAGAAAGAAGGCTGCGTGGGGATTCTTCTTCTTCCTCTTCTTCAATCCTTCTTCTTCCTCCTCTCAAGCACAATCAAGGGTTGATTGAAAGAGAGGAAATCAGCCATCAAAAGAAGTCTTTGCAAGGGAGCTAGCACCCCGGGAAGACAAGAGAGCTTTGATCGGATCACTGCTTCGTGTGGATACCCGTAGAGGCCGGACACTTGAACGGCTTCAAGCAAACCTTCATCCTAGACCACGAACTTCAGTTTGCGGTGATCATCTACCCGCACAAGGTGAAGATCTGATCTTTCTAAAGGTTTAAAAAGTTTTAATTCTTATCTAACTACGAACGATTCATGAAACAACGTTCATGCGAATGAACGTCGATCCCGTTTATGCCGATTCCGCTGCCATCTGAATTTTTTTGAAATATCAGCGGCATGGGCGGGTTCCCAACAACAACCACAGCAGCAACTTTTGCCCCGTTGCCAACCCAAAGGGTTACCGCACCTTCCGCCAGCATTCTACTTTCCTTTAGACCCTGCATAGTAGTGCACAAGTGAGCACTAGAACCAGAATCTATAACCCAACTAGAAGTAGAAGAAACCGTTAGATTAGTTTCAATTACGAGCAAGTCTATACCTTCTGAAGGTATGTCAGCCTTCTTATTCTTCAAGCTCTCGAGTTATGAAGGACAGTTCCTCTTCCAGTGGCTGTCGACATTGCAGTGAAAACATTTTCCTTTGTCATTAGCCTTTTTCTTTTGAACTTCCTTCCTTGGCTTCTTGTATTTCTTCTGCCTCTTTGCAGGCTTCTTTTTCTTCCAAGTAGACTTTCTCTTGGAACCAGAAGTCAGCTCAGCAGTAAGGACATTGCCCCTTGAACCTTTCAAGGCTCCCTCAGCAGTTACCAACATGTTTAACAGTTCAGTCTTAGTGCATTCAATCTTATTCATGTGGTAGTTTACTATAAACTGTCCAAATGAATTAGGAAGGGATTGAAGGATCAGATCTACTTGCAATTCCTTATGCATGTTCATACCGAGCTTCTCAAGCTCCTCCAGGTCCTTGATCATAGTCAGACCGTGATCATGGACAGACTGCCCCTCGCGCATCTTTGCTTTGAAGAGCCTCTTGGATACTTCAAAACGAGCTGTGCGACTCTGCTCACCATACAACTCTTGCAGGTGTGCCAGTATGTCCCTAGCAGTCTTCATATTCTCATGCTGGCATTAGAGTTCATTGGACATGGATGCCATGATATAGCATCGTCTGTCCACTTTTCATGCGTCGCACGCTGATCAGTAGTCGGACGTGCTGGTAATATGGGGATGTCATTGTCGAGCACATAGCCTATTTTCTCGCAACTCAGAACAATTTTGAGATTTCTAAGCCAGTCTCTGTAATTGGTACCGGTCAACGGTTGGTCTCAAGAATACGAGTCAAAGAGTTTGAGGCTCACATTATGATCTGCAGAGAGTAAAGATTCTAGTTAGAGTTTTGTACTTGATCCTAATCTGTTCTAGGGTCTTTTAGAACAAATGTACCTCCCACTATTTTCACGAATTCCTCACACTCCTCTGGTAGGAAAACGAAAATCCTACACGACTAGGGTTTTCAGTGGGTACTGCGGTCCCACCGATTTACATGCCACCTCACCTAATGGTTATTGGTGACACATAAACAGATGAGTGTACAACTCTTGTACAATGCTTCTTAAGCATGTTGTAGTGCTACTTGGTCTCTAAGTCATGAAGACCTCACCTAACAGTTATTGGTCCCATTCCTTAGTTAAGTCAGACCCACCGTATAACCGTAGAAATAAAGTCGTCATTGGGTCCTCACCTAACAGTTATTGGTGCCCAACCCCACCTTTACCCTAACAACATCTCATGTCTATAGAGAGGTCTAGCCCTCCGATGCCACTTGCCCACTGTGTCCAGCCGAGACAAATCAACATCAGAAAGATCTTAGCAACTCTACTACGGTGGAAGACCTATGGACTTAATATCGGTTAATCAGATCTTAGTGTTTGCAACCTTGAGCTCTTCATAAGAGGTAATCGATCAATTGGCCAGGTAAGCAGGTGGTAGGCTCCCCTTACTCAGAGAGTAAGGTCCTAATTAAGTAACCACCTTTCATGCGTTCCTAGACACCAATTAGATCAATTAATCTAATATGACTCGCTCATGTTGGTTCACTCTCGACTTGATTGAGGAGGTTTTAATTTAGGTCTCAATGGGGTTTGCTACATCACATGTAAACCTATCTATCCCGCTCTCATTCACATCACATGCAAACGGCACATCGCAGGTGTGATGTATGCTATGGTGTGTTGTAGGCTAGACATAGCACATGCAGTGAGCCAGGTTAGCAAGTACATGGCAAACCCGGGGAAGGAGCACTGGCAGGCACTGAAGTGGATATTTCGGAATCTACAAGGAACTCGAAAGCTTGGTCTGACTTTTGAGCAGCAAGATGGATATGGGAGGAACTCCAATGTCTCAAGGAAGTTTTCAGATCCATTGGAAGGGTTTGTGGATGCAAATTTTGCAGGTGATCTGGATACGAGGAGGTCTACTACAGGTTATGTGTTCAGCATATTTAGTGGACCGGTTTCATGGAGATCGACCCTTCAACCTATCACGGCCTTGTCCACCATAGAGGCCGAGTATATAGGAATCACAGAGGCTGCCAAGGAGGCTCTTTGGTTGAAAAAGACTCATTCAGGAGATGGGGGTAAAGCAGAGTATAGTGGTGCCGCACAGCGATAGTCAGAGTGCTCTGCAATTGGTTTAAGATCTAGTCTATCATACTCGCACAAAGCATATAGACATGAGGTACCACAGGATCAGAGAGTTAGTGGAGGATGGTGAAGTGATGCTGGTGAAAGTTCATACGAAGAAGAACCAGTCGGATGCACTTATGAAGATTCTTCCACGGAATAGTTTTCTCTCTTGTGTGGGGTTGATGGGGTTGACGAACCAGGTGGAGCTTGCAGAGGCTTTGGAGTACCAAGGTGGAGATTGTGAGCACAAGTGTGGTACATCCAAAGCAAGGAATGCAAGAAACTGCAGTGGAAACAGTGTAAAGATCGACTCATGCTGTTAAAGAGTCGACTTC
The DNA here is from genome assembly GCF_009389715.1 of Phoenix dactylifera. Taxonomy (NCBI): domain Eukaryota; kingdom Viridiplantae; phylum Streptophyta; class Magnoliopsida; order Arecales; family Arecaceae; genus Phoenix; species Phoenix dactylifera. The sequence goes on from NW_024068281.1 coordinate 133,444, forward strand.
TGAAGAACAAAGGTCGACTTATGCTGTTAAAGAGTCGACTCCTGAAGAGCAAGGGTCGACTCATGCTGTTAAAGGGTCGACCCCTGGTCTGTTTTAGATTTAGGTAGAGATGGGATTTGGTCTTCTACCTACTTGAGACTCAAGTACTTAGGTCTTGAGGTGGCTAACTATTATTGGGCTAGGTTTAGGCTCAAAGGGAGAGAGAGCATGCAAGTCATGGGTGTACATGGGCTTGGGTTGAGTGCTTTCTCACGTGGTTTAGCCTAGGGGAGTTTTTGGATTTGGGTCATGATTAACCATGAATATATACACTCACGTATATGGTGTATGGATGGAATGAAATCAGATGATACTCCTTTCTTTCTGAAAATCCTATTCTCATCTCCTCTCTTTCTCTCATGCACGTAAGCCGCCGTCCCTAAGAACCCTAGGCCATAAAGAAGAAGAGCCAATTTCCGCTTGGCTCTTGTTCTCCTCCACCATCAAAAAATGTTGCCCAGATAGACAACCCAAGAGGGGGGGGTGAATTGGGTTTTAAAATAATTTAGCTATTTAAAAACGTTTGTGGATGACTAATTAATGCTTTAGCGTGATGATTAATTCATTACTATGTGCTGTGAATGAAATGAGAGAAATAGAAAGAGACAACCAATCACAAACACAAAGTTTTTATAGTGGTTCGGAGCTAACCCTTGCTCCTACGTCCACTCCTCAAGTCTTACTTGGGAATTCACTATAACCCCTTGGATTACAGCCGGTTGTTTTACAAGCTCACAACCTAACTTGTTGTTTTACGAGCTCACAACGAACTCGGTCGGTTTTTCCAGGCTCACCGACTAGAACCACCCCGATTGTTTTTCCGGGATCACAATCGAACCCTTACACGTTGGTTTTAACCTAGGCTCACCAACTAACCTCTACACTCTTGATTCAATCCCCCGATTGAACCAAGCAAAGATAAGATGTAAAGAAAAAGGACAAACAGAAAAACAAAGCTTCTCAAAAGCAGATAAATAACAATATAAACTGAAGAGAGGTTAGAAGCCCTCAAACACGTTTGAGTTGGAGTTGAGTAGAGCTTCTTGAGCTTCGGGTCTCCTCTTGAATGTCTGGTCGACTTGAATGCAGGAGGAGGCTTCTTTAAATGCTGGGAAGAGGAAGTTGGATGGAGTTAATGCCGCTCTTCCCTCTTTTCGTTGAAAACCAACTTGCAGAGAATGAAAGCTTGATCTCTTTGAATGGAATGGTGCTTCTCTACCTTGCTACAGTCCTCTGTGTCTATTTAAACCATCCCCCATGGAAACTAGCCGTTAGACACCTTTTTTTGCCCGTTCTGCACACTCTGCACAACCTGACAATATGTCCGTTGGGGGGTCGGAGTCGACTCGCGCAATCAGGAGTCGACTCGGCTGTAGCGGGAGTCGACTCATGCTTTTCTGGAGTCGACTCGGCAACTGTTCCGGATTTGAATTAAAGTGGCCTCTTCGACTGGGAGTCGACTCGTCTTGACCCGGAGTCGACTCGCCAACTTCTGGAGCTGACTTGGCATTTTCGGAGTCGGCTCCTCCCATGAAATCCGTAGATCAACTTTTCAACTTGGTCCACTCGAGTCGACTCGACAGTCCTAGGAGTCGACTCGGCGCTCAGAGCCCGAACTCCCGATCTTCTGTCTTTTGGCTTGTCCAGTCTTGGAGTCGACTCGAACTGTTCCGGAGTCGACTCGGCTCTCAGAGACAGTAAATCGGTCTTCTGTCTTTTTGGGGTCGCGCTGTCTCGGAGTCGACTCGTGTATTGCGGGAGTCGACTCGAATCTCAGAGTCCGAAAACGGTTCTCTGACTTTTGCCTTGTGTTCCACTGAGAGTCGACTCGCGTTCCACAGGAGTCGACTCGAATCTCAGGGTTGAAATAACGCTCTCTGACTTTTCTGTCTGTAGCTTCTTGGAGTCGACTCATATTACTCCGGAGTCGACTCGGTAAGCATCGGAGTCGACTCGCGCACTTCAGGAGTCGACTCGCTGACAGATTTTAAGTTGATGCTTTCTGTTCGTCTGTCTGTTCTCAGTCGGAGTCGACTCGTACTGGTCTGGAGTCGACTCGAGCCCGTGCCAGTGATTCTGATACGCTTGGAGTCGACTCGTAATATCCTGGAGTCGACTCGAGTCTCAGACTTTGGTTCAAACTGACTTCATACCTTATCCAAAATATCTTGAACCAAGTCTAGAAACACTTAGACACGATTTTCACTGAAACACTTAATTGAATTCATTAGTAAACATAAGATATACTCAAATGCTTTGAGCTCATCAAAATCAAATAGGAGTTTTAATCAATCACTCCACAATCTCCCCCTTTTTGATGATGACAAAACTTTGAGTATATGTAAAGTGAATTGCTCAATAAACAAGGAGATAAAATCCATAAATGAATTCAAATGTCTGGTAATTTAATATATCCAAGCTTGAAAGGTGTGAAGCAATAAATTTTGGAATTAAAGCTCCCCCTTTCATTTGGAATTATATAAGCCTTCATATCATGCAATCAATTGTTTGGCTTATATATATTTAATGATTTAGCTTTCTTAAAAACATTCAGATTCTCCCCCTCAACATATGCATTCTACTTATGATTTGATTCTCTGAATTTTCTTTTCTTGTATTGAATTTTTTGATTTTAAATTTTTAGTTTTTAGAGGAAAAATCTGTCAATTTGTTCTTGAGTTGGATTCAGCTAATCTCCGAATATCCCTTGAATAGATACTGGAGATTACTCCATTAGGAGCCCCAACAGAGAGATAATGAGCCTCGAGGTACCAAATCCACTAAAAATAAATTATGTTTTAATTTTCTTTAATTTTCATTTGAGTCCTTTTGTATTTAAGTATTTCTCCCCCTTTTTGTCATCGTATCAAAAAGGAGGTAAGCAGTACACACAATCAATCATAGATCAAATTGCACAGGAATTGAAGAGAACATGTCTACTCATTGTATTGATTTGTATGTAAATACATTTGAGAATACAATAAGTAAAGCAAAACAATACATGTCAAAATACAAAACGATATCTAGGGCTTCCTCGAAGAGGATGTGGCTCCCCGAGGCATGCGGTCAGCAAGTGCTTGGACCGCATTGGTGACGTGCTCTAGCTGTCGGATGATGGCCGAGGTGGCCCTGCTATGCATCGTGTCGAGCTCGGTCACCGACTTCTGAAGTGCGTCCAACTTGTCGATGAGCACATTCGACAAGCGCTCGGCCCCCTGAGTAGTAGTGCTCATGTCCTTCCGGATGTCATCGCGCATCTTCCGAGTGATGCCCGTGACCTCACTCATACTGGAGAACTGAGCCTGGACCAAACTCCGGACATTGTAGATCTCTTCCCGTACATGGGCCGTCATGTCAGTCACGGCTGTCAAGGAAGGGACCAACTCAGAAGATGTGGGTGCAGGAGTGGGAGCAGGCACTGAACCTCGGAGCTCCCGAAGCAGATCATCTCGCAGGTCTCGGACAATCTCCTGCCGCAACTCCAGGAGCTGCTCAGGAGCGATTCGGACCTCCATGGGTGGTGGAGCTGAGGAGGAGGGTCCGGCTGAGGTGGTAGGAGCAGAAGTGGAGGGAAAGTCAGGATAGTCAGAATCTGGCTCAGGATTAGGAGAATGTCTGGTGGTATGTGTGGAGGTGGAAGACTTCCTAACCCAGGTCCCCTCTACCTTCCGAAACCCCATCCTGTGTAGGGTCCCCGGACGCATGCGATCTGTCCATCGCAATGCGCGAGAGGGTTCTCCCTCAGGAATAGGGATCTCGGCCTCCCTAAAGATAAGGGTGAACAACATGCCGTAGGGGAGGATGAGCCTAGGTCTATCTAGTGGCTCACATAGGTATCGATATATCATCTTGGGAAAGTTTATGGGGGTATCCTGGAGAAAGTAGTACATGAGGGCTAGGTCCCTCTTAGAGACAAAGTCGAACCGTCCGGTCTTTGGGAACAAAGACCGAGAAATAATGCTCAAGAGGAGCCGCATCTCAACTGAAAGTGAGCTGGCGGACACCTCATCTAAAGGGGACTGGGGTGGATGCCCTAGAATGGCCGTAAGGGCCTCAGTCCTATCTTCGGGGTGTGTGGGAGCCACCCCTAACTGTGGAAGGTGGAGGATTTGGGCTATGAAATCCTCGGAAATAAACAGTGGGACACCGGCTACGGTTCCCTCTATTCCCCCATTCCCCCTATGGACAGTACCATAGAACTCTCTAATCAGGCCAGGATATGTGGGGAGGTCTAGGGAACAAAAGTACTCTAAACCCTGGGCCCGAAGTCTATCTCCTATAGTGAAGCCCTCCCGGGAGAGATAGTCGAAATCGACATATCTCCCGGTGGAGACCGCCTTCCCGGCACACGGCCTCAAGGGAACGGCCCTCGGCGGGGAACGAGCCGGAGGTTGCGGCCTCGCGGGATCGTGCTGAGCCTTGGATCGCCTCTCGGGACCGGCCTCGAGTTGCCGCCTCTTCCGGACAACGGCTTTACGAGGCATTTTGACCTAGGGGAGAGGAATGAACCTAAAGACACGAGGAAAATGGACGGGAAAAGGCTTGGGAACGACCGGAGACGACCTAGGAGTCGGCTCTAGGGCTTGTGAATAGTGGCGGCGGTGAATAGGAGTGTTTTCGAAACGACGAAGTTAGGGTTAAAAAGTCGGATCCCGACTGCGAGTCGACTCCACTGAGTCGCGAGTCGACTCGACCTCGAGTCGACTCCAAAATATGCGCGAGTCGACTCTTCTTATGCGCCTATTGACCTCGAGTCGACTTCCGACTGTATGCGAGTCAACTCCCCCTCTGCTGCCATCGTTCTCGAGTCGACTCCCGTGAATGCGCGAGTCGACTCCCCCTTACGAGCCGACTCTGAAACATACTCGAGTCGTCTCGAACCCTGGCACGCACCTTAAAATCATGCTATATTCGTGCCGAATGAGAGAAAATCACTAAATTATGGCCTGATTTGATGATCATTGAAAAGAAACTCTATATTAGCTAAAATCTAATCATCAAAATCAGTGAACTAGTGGAAACTACCACTAGGATGGATCAATCACTCCTAATCCCCTCCTAAGCACACTAAATCTCTCTTCACTTAAGGGTTTTGTAAAAATGTCAGCTAATTGATCATCAGTACAAACAAATTGAAGTGTCACATCACCATTCAGTACATGATCTCTTATGAAGTGATGTCTTATCTCAATATGTTTAGTTCTTGAATGCTGAATTGGATTTTTAGTTAGATTAATGGCACTTGTATATCACAATTAATGAGAATTTTGTCTTGTTTAATGCCATAATCTTCTAATTGTTGTTTGATCCACAAGATTTGAGCACAACAACTTCCGGCTGCAACATATTCAGCTTCAGCAGTAGATATTGCAATCGAGTTTTGTTTCTTGCTAAACCAGGAGATTAGGTTTTCTCCTAGGAATTGACATGACCCGCTGGTGCTTTTTCTATCAAGTTTACGTCCAGCAAAGTCTGAATCTGTATATCCTATTAAGTTCAGATTAGATTCTTTAGAATACCATAAACCTATGTTCTTAGTTCCTATTAGGTATTTAAAGATTCTCTTAACTGCAATTAGATGTGATTCCTTAGGATTAGACTGATATCTTGCACCCATGCAAACACTAAACATGATATCAGGCCTACTTGCAGTAAGATACAATAAAGATCCTATCATACCTCTATATAGTTTCTGATCTACAGATTTACCTGATTCATCTTAGTCTAATTTACATGATGAGCTCATGGGGGTGCTGATTGACTTGTTTTCCTCCATATCAAACTTCTTGAGCATCTCCTTGATATATTTGGCTTGATTGATGAAGATGCCTCCTTCGGACTGTTTGATTTGAAGCCCGAGGAAGTAGTTCAGCTCTCCCATCATGCTCATCTCAAATTCACTCTGCATCAAATCAGCAAATTCTTCGCAGAGGCGATTGTTGGTAGCACCGAAAATGATATCATCAACATAAATCTGCACTAACAACATATCTTTGTTTTGCTTTTTCAGAAATAGTGTTGTATCTACATTACCCCTAGAGAACTCATGTTCTAATAGGAATTTGCTAAGCCTTTCATACCATGCTCTAGGTGCTTGTTTCAACCCATAAAGTGCTTTGTTCAATTTATAAACATGATTGGGGTATTGATGATTTTCAAAACTAGGAGGTTGTTCTACATATACCTCCTCATTAATATACCCATTTAAGAATGCACTTTTTACATCCATTTGAAATAATTTGAAGTCCTTAGAGCATGCATATGCTAATAATAATCTAATAGCCTCAAGTCTAGCTACAGGAGCAAAGGTTTCATCAAAATCTATACCTTCTTCTTGATTATAGCCCTTTGCTACTAGTCTAGCCTTATTCCTTATTACAATTCCATTTTCATCAAGTTTATTTTTATAAATCCATTTGGTACCTATAATTGGATATTCAGAAGGTCTTTCAACTAGATTCCATACTTTGTTTCTAGTAAATTGGTTTAATTCTTCTTGCATTGCATTTATCCAATTTACATCATTTTCGGCTTCTTCTATGTGTTTGGGCTCAAAATGTGAAACAAAGGCTAGATGATTATTTAAGTTCCTAAGGGATGCTCTAGTCCTAACAGGTTGTGATGGATCATCTAGAATTAATTCCTTAGGATGCCCGTGAGCATACCTCCAAGCCTTAGTTAGCCCATGATCTACTATAGTCTCTTGGCCTGATGATGCATCTTCAATTAATTTTTGATTGTTATCTTGTAATGTCATCTCATCTATCTTTTCTTCAAGAATTTCAGCATCATCATCAAAATTAACTCTCTTGCTAGAAGAAATGTCGCTAGAATCATCAAATACAACATGTATAGATTCTTCTATAACTAAGGTTCTTTTATTAAAGACCCTATAGGATTTGCTAGTTATAGAATATCCTAAGAATATGCCCTCATCAGATTTAGAATCAAATTTACCTAGATTATCTTTCCCATTATTATGAACAAAACACCTACATCCAAAAACATGAAAGTAATTTACCTTTGGTTTTTTGTTTTTCCAAAGTTCATAAGGTGTTTTCTTTATAATGGGTCTCAATAAAACTCTATTTAATATATGACAAGAAGTGTTAATGGCTTCTCCCCAAAAGTACTTAGGGAGGTTACTTTCACATAACATAGTTCTAGCCATTTCTTCTAGAGTTCTATTTTTCCTCTCCACAACTCCATTTTGTTGTGGTGTTCTAGGTGCAGAGAAATTATGAGTTATCTCCTTTTTACTACAAAACTCATCAAATAATTGATTTTCAAATTCGGTACCATGGTCACTTCTAATAGCTATTACTGAGGTATCTCTAGCATTGGTTACTTCCTTATGGAATTTCTTGAAAACAGAAAATGCTTGATCCTTATGAGCTAAGAACATGACCCATGTGTATCTAGAATAATCATCTACAATAACTAGACCATATTTATTTCTACCTAGGCTTGTTGTTCTAGTTGGTCCGAATAGGTCTATGTGTAATAATTCTAGAGGTCTAGAGGTAGAGACACATTTTATGGATTTAAAGGAGTTCCTAGATTGTTTGCCATATTGACAAGCTTCACATATTTTATTCTTTTCAAATCTTAGTTTTGGCAAACCTATCACGGAATCTCTTTTAACTAGTTTAGATATTGTGTCCATGCTTGCATGACCTAACTTACGGTGCCATAGCCTACTAGCATCATTGTCCTTAGTTTCATTAACAACTAAGCATGGGTTGTGTTTGGCAAGATCCTCAAGATCTACAACATACACATTCCCACGTCTTATTCCTTTAAAAACTAAACTATTATCGTTTGGGTTTGTTATGATGCATAGTGATGGTTTAAACATAACATTATAGCCTCTATCACATAATTGACTAATGCTTAATAAATTATGCTTAAGACCATCAACATATCTAATATTATCAATAAAAGTAGAAGGAGTAATTTGAACTTTACCAATACCAATGATGTGACCTTGGTTGTTGTCTCCAAAAGTCACAGCACCTCCCTTCTTAGCTTCAAGGGTGAAGAATTAATCCTTGTCACCCGTTGTGGAGTGATTGATTAAAACCCCATTTGATTTTGATGAGCTCAAAGCATTTGAGTATATCTTGTGATTACTAATGAATTCAATTGAGTGTTTCAGTGAAAATCCTGTCCAAGTGTCTCTAGATTTTGGTTCATAGTATTTTGGATAAGTTAAGAAGTCTGCTGAACCAAAGTCTGAGACTCGAGTCGACTCCCGAGTATCACGAGTCGACTCCAAGCGTATCAAGTTCACTGGCACGAGCTCGAGTCGACTCCAGACTAGTACGAGTCGACTCCGACTGAGAACAGAAAGAAGAACAGAAAGCCTCATCTCAGAACCTGTCAATGAGTCGACTCCTGAAGTGCGCGAGTCGACTCCAATGTTCAACGAGTCGACTCCAGGGTAGTAAGAGTCGACTCCAAGAGGTACACAAAGAAAAGTCAGAGAGCAGTTTTCGAGTCTGAGATTCGAGTCGACTCCAGTGGAACGCGAGTCGACTCCGATGGTTGGCAAGTCGACTCCAGAGAAAGCAAGAGTCGACTCTCAGCGGTACACAAAGAAAAGGTCAGAGAGCATTTTATGGACTCTGAGATTCGAGTCGACTCCCGCAATACGCGAGTCGACTCCGAGACTGTGCGACCATCGACAGACAGAAAACTATGTTACTGCCTCTGAGATTCGAGTCGACTCCCAGACAGCTCGAGTCGACTCCAAGACAAGCTTCACGTCAAAAGGCAGAAGACCAACTTTCGAAAACTGAGAGCCGAGTCGACTCCAAGGAAGTTCGAGTCGACTCCAAGACTGGATGAGCCAAAAGACAGAGAATCGGGAGTTCGGGCTCTGAGATTCGAGTCGACTCCAAGGACAGTCGAGTCGACTCGAGTGGACAAAATTCAAAATTGGATCCACGGACTTCAGTGGATGAGCCGACTCCAAAATTGCCAGGTCAGCTCCAGAAGTTGGCGAGTCGACTCCGGGTCAAGACGAGTCGACTCCCAGTCGTGACGGCAACTTTAATTCAAATTTGGAACAGTTGCCGAGTCGACTCCGGAAAAGCGTGAGTCGACTCACGCTACAGCCGAGTCGACTCCTGATCGCGCGAGTCGACTCCAACCCACCAACGGTCATATTGTCAGGCTGCGCAGAGTGTGCAGAACGGACAGAAAAAGCAGTGTAACGGCTAGTTTCCGTGGGGGTTGGCTTAAATAGCCACAGAAGACTGTAGCAAGGCAGAGAACAACCATTCCACTCCAAGCATTCAAGCTTTCAAGCTCTGCAACGTGCTCTTCAACGAAAAAGGGGAAGATCAGCATTTATTGCAACCAACTACATCTTCCCAGCAATTAAAGCCTCCTCCTGCATTCAAGTCGACTACTCATTCGAGAGGAGACCTGAGTTCAAGAAGCCATTCCTCTACTTCAGCTTAAAAGCGTTTGAGGGCTTCTAAACTCCTCTTTTGATTATATTGTTTTACATCTGCTTTTGAGAAGCTTATTTTCCTTTCTTTCTATAACTTGTATTTACTTGGTTCAATCGGGGGATTGAATCAAGGGGATTAAGGTTGGTTGGTGAGCCAAGTTAAAAACCAACGTGTGTAAGGGTTTGATTGTGAGCCCGGGAAAACAATCGGGGTTGGTTCTAGTCGGTGAGCCTGGAAAAACCGACCGAGTTCGTTGTGAGCTCGTAAAACAACAAGTTTGGTTGTGAGCTTGCAAAACAACCGGCTGTAATCCAAGGGGGTTATAGTGAATTCCCAAGAGAGACTTGGGGAGTGGACGTAGGAGCAAGGGGTAGCTCCGAACCACTATAAAACTCTGTGTTTGCATTGGATTGTCTCTTCTCTTCTTCCTCTCACATCACTCACAGCACTTAGCATTAATTAAATAACTTGCAATAGTTTTTAATTAATCATCCACAACGTTTTAATTATCCAAATTAATTTAAAACCCAATTCACCCCCCCTCTTGGGTTGTCTATCTGGGCAACAAGTGGTATCAGAGCCAAAAACTCTTCCACTCGAGAGTTAAAAGATCAAAATGACAACCCCATTTGGATCTTCTCACATTGAGGGTCAGTCCACCCAAAGACCCCCTTTCTTTAATGGATCCGACTACTCATACTGGAAGGCTAGGATGAGAATATTCATCCAAGCCCAAGACTATGAGATGTGGACCATTGTAGTAAATGGACCATACATCCCATCCATATATGTAGATGGTGTCAAGGTACCCAAACTAGAAACGGATTAGGATGAACATGACATGAGGAAGGCACAACTAAACTCTAAAGCTATGAATGTGTTTTATTGTGCCTTAGATAGAAATGAATTCAATAGGGTCTCTACTTGCAACTCTGCAAAAGAGATCTGGGATAGACTTGAAGTGACCCATGAGGGCACGAATCAAGTTAAAGAATCCAAAATTAATATATTGGTTCATAAGTATGAACTATTTAAAATGGATTCTAATGAGACAATCACTAGCATGTTCACTAGGTTTACTGACATTGTCAATGGCCTAAAAAGCCTTGGCAAGAGCTATACTAACAGTGATCTTGTCAGGAAAATACTTTGCTGTCTACCAAGGTCATGGGAAGCCAAGGTGACGGCAATCCAAGAAGCTAAAGACTTGAACAAGCTTCCACTCGAAGAGCTCCTTGGATCCCTAATGACTCACGAGCTAACCATGAAGCAACACAGCGAAGAAGAGTCCTCCCATAAGAAAAAGGTAATAGCACTTAAATCTACTTCATCTAACAAGGACCTGTCTTGCAGTAGCAGCAGTGAAGAAGAAGAACATGAGGAAGATGATGGTGAGGCTCTTCTTGTGCGCAAGTTCAAGAGATTCATCAACCACAAGAAGTCCTATCATCAAAGGAGAGGCCCCTCAAATTTCTACCGCAAGGACAAAGGTAAGGAAAGGGAAAACGAGGGGATTGGGTGTTACGAGTGCAAGAAGCCGGGTCACATAAGAGCAGAGTGCCCCTTACTGAAGAAGGGGAGTAAGTACAAGAAGAAGAAGGCTCTTGTCACTACACTATCCGACTCCGACTCATCATCCTCCTCATCAGATGATGAACAAGAAGAGAAGGCCAATTTCTGCTTCATGGCCAACGAAAACGAGGTAACTTCCGATACGCATCTTGATTTCTCTTTTGATGAACTTTATGATGCATTTAATGAGTTAATGGTAGAATATAAGGCTATAAATCTTAAGAATAAAGAACTGAAAATAGCTAATCAATCATACCTACATAAATACGATAAATTAGTTAAGGATAAGGACTTAATCACCAAAGAAAATATTGAACTTAAAACAAGCAACCAACTTTTAACTCAAAAGACTAACACCTTAACTAAAGATAATGAAAAACTAACTAAGGAATTTTCAGAACTTAAAAAATATAAACAAACCTTAGATAAGGATCTTACAAAAGAACTTAATGATCTAAAAGCAGAAAATCAAACACTAACTAAAGAACTTAACAAATACAAACCCTTAGTTGAAAAATTTACATATAGTTCTGAAAAATTAAACATGATACTAAATAGTCAACGAGCAGTATTTAATAAAGCGGGTTTAGGGTATAAACCAAGAAATAAACAAAAACTTCTTAGTAACTTCTTTGTTAAAGCTGGAGAAACTAAAACTAAGAAAATAACCTGCTTTTGTTGTGGAACTATAGGACATAAGGCAAATGCATGTGACTATAGGAAAAGTAAAACAAAAAGGAAAATTAAAAGGGTATGGGTTCCAAAAGGAACCAACTTGACTAACCATGAAGGACCCAAGAAAACTTGGGTACCTAAGATGACATGATTTGCTTGTGTAGGAGTGTCTTGCAGCCAAGGTCAACAAAAACCGCTGGTATTTGGATAGTGGCTGCTCAAGGCACATGACGGGTGATAAAGATCAATTTTTCACCCTTGAAGCTAAGAAGGGAGGTGCTGTGACTTTTGGAGACAACAACCAAGGTCATATCATTGGTATTGGTAAAGTTCAAATCACCCCTTCTACTTTTATAGATAATGTTAGATATGTTGATGGTCTTAAGCATAACTTGTTAAGCATTAGTCAATTATGTGATATAGGATATGATGTTATGTTTAAACCATCACTATGCATTATAACAAATCCTAATGATAATAGTTTAGTTTTTAAAGGAATTAGACGTGGAAATGTATATGTTGTAGACCTAGAAGATCTTGCAAAACATAACCAATGTCTAGTTGTAAATGAAACTAAAGATAATGATGCTAGTTGGTTATGGCACCGTAAGTTAGGTCATGCAAGCATGGACACAATAACTAAACTAGTTAAAAGAGACTCCGTGATAGGTTTGCCAAAATTAAAATTTGAAAAGAACAAAATATGTGAAGCATGTCAATTTGGCAAACAATCTAGGAACTCTTTTAAATCCATAAAATGTGTCTCTACTTCTAGGCCTCTAGAATTACTACACATGGACCTATTTGGTCCAACTAGAACAACAAGCCTAGGTGGAAATAAATATGGTCTAGTTATAGTAGATGATTACTCTAGGTACACATGGGTCATGTTTCTAGCGCATAAGGATCAAGCATTTTCTATGTTTAAGAAGTTCCATAAGGAAGTAACAAATGCTAGAGAGTCTTCAGTCATAGCCATTAGAAGTGACCATGGTACCGAATTCGAAAATCAATCATTTGATGAATTTTGTAGTAAAAAGGGGATAACCCATAATTTCTCAGCACCTAGGACACCACAACAAAATGGAGTTGTGGAAAGGAAGAATAGAACACTAGAGGAAATGGCTAGGACTATGTTATGTGAAAGTAACCTCCCTAAGTACTTTTGGGGAGAAGCCATTAATACCTCTTGTCACATATTAAATAGAGTTTTATTAAGACCCATTATAAAGAAAACACCTTATGAACTTTGGAAAAACAGAAAACCAAAAGTTAATTACTTTCATGCCTTTGGATGTAGGTGTTTTGTACATAATAATGGGAAAGATAATCTAGGGAAATTTGATCCTAAATCTGATGAAGGAATATTCTTAGGTTATTCTACAACTAGTAAAGCCTATAGAGTCTTTAATAAAAGAACCTTAGTCATAGAAGAATCTATACATGTAGTATTTGATGACTCTAGTGACATCTCCTCTAGTAAGAAAGTTAATTTTGATGATGATGTTGAAATACTTGAAAAAAAGATAGATGAGATGGGATTACAAGATGATAATCAAAAATTGATTGAAGAAGCATCATCAAGTCAAGAGCCTATTGTGGATCATGGGCTAACAAAAGCTTGGAGATATGCTCACGGGCATCCTAAGGAACTCATTCTAGATGATCCATCTCAACCTGTTAGGACTAGAGCTTCACTTAGAAATCTAAATAACCATCTAGCTTTTGTCTCACACTTTGAGCCCAAACATATAGAAGAAGCCGAAAATGATGTAAATTGGATAAATGCAATGCAAGAAGAACTAAACCAATTTACTAGAAACAAAGTGTGGGATCTAGTAGAGAGACCTTCTAAATATCCAATTATAGGTACAAAATGGATATATAAAAATAAGCTAGATGAAAATGGAATTGTTATAAGGAATAAGGCTAGACTAGTGGCAAAGGGTTATAATCAAGAAGAAGGCATAGATTTTGATGAAACCTTTGCTCTCGTAGCTAGACTTGAGGCTATTAGACTATTATTAGCATATGCATGCTCTAAGGATTTCAAACTATTTCAAATGGATGTAAAAAGTGCATTTTTAAATGGGTATATTAATGAGGAAGTGTATGTAGAACAACCTCCTGGTTTTGAAAATCATCAATACCCTAATCATGTGTATAAACTGAACAAAGCACTTTATGGATTAAAACAAGCACCTAGAGCATGGTATGAGAGACTTAGTAAATTCCTATTAGAACATGAATTCTCTAGGGGAAATGTAGACACAACATTATTTCTGAAAAAGCAAAATAAGGAGATGCTATTAGTACAGATTTATGTTGATGATATCATTTTCGGTGCTACTAACAATCGCCTCTGCGAAGAGTTTGCTGATTTGATGCAGAGTGAGTTTGAGATGAGCATGATGGGAGAGCTGAACTACTTCCTCGGGCTTCAAATCAAACAATCTGAAGGAGGCATCTTCATCAATCAAGCAAAATATGTCAAGGAGATGCTCAAGAAGTTTGATATGGAAGGAAACAAATCAATCAGCACCCCCATGAGCTCATCATGCAAATTAGATCAAGACGAATCAGGTAAATCTGTAGATCAAAAACTTTATAGAGGTATGATAGGATCTTTACTATATCTTACTGCAAGTAGACCTGATATTATGTTTAGTGTTTGCATGTGTGCTAGATATCAGGCTAATCCTAAAGAATCACACCTAGCTGCAGTTAAGAGAATTTTTAAATACTTAATAGGAACTAAGAACATAGGGCTGTGGTACTCTAAAGAATCTAGCCTAAACTTAATAGGATACACAGATTCAGACTTCGCTGGATGTAAGCTTGATAGAAAAAGTACCAGCGGGTCTTGTCAATTTCTAGGAGAAAACCTTATCTCATGGTTTAGCAAGAAACAAAACTCGGTTGCATTATCCACTGCTGAAGCTGAATATGTGGCAGCCGGGAGTTGTTGTGCTCAAATCTTGTGGATTAAACAACAATTAGAAGATTATGGCATTAAACAAGATAAAATTCCCATTAATTGTGATAATACAAGTGCCATAAATCTAACTAAAAATCCAATTCAACATTCAAGAACTAAACACATTGAGATAAGACATCACTTCATAAGAGATCATGTATTGAATGGTGATGTGACACTCCAATTTGTTTGTACTGATAATCAATTAGCAGATATTTTTACAAAACCCCTAAGTGAAGAGAGGTTTAGTGTGCTTAGGAGGGGATTAGGAGTGATTGATCCATCCTAGTGGTGGTTTTCACTAGAATAATTGATTTTGATGATTACAATGTGGTTAAAATAGAGTTTCTTTTCAATGATCATCAAATCAGATCATAATTAGGTGATTTTCCCTCATTTGGCACGATTATAGCATGAGTTTTAGGTGCGTGCCAAAGTTAGAGACGACTCGAGTAAGTTTCAGAGCCGGCTCCTAAGGGGGAGTCGACTCGCGCATTTGCGGGAGTCGACTCGCAAAGATGGCAGCTGAGGGGGAGTCGACTCGCACATTGTCGGGAGTCGACTCGAAGTCTACAGGCGCATAAGGAGAGTCGACTCGCGCATATTCTGGAGTCGACTCGAGGTCGAGTCGACTCGCGACTCAGGGGAGTCGACTCGCAGTCGGGGTCCGACTTTTTAACCCTAGGTTTGTCGTTTCGCAAATACTTTTCTTTCAAGCCGCCACTGTTCAAAAAGCCCTAGAGCCGACTCCTAGGTCGTCCCCGATCGTCTCCAACCTCTGTTCGGTCGATTTTTCACCGGTTCTTAGGATTTTCGTCCGTTCCTAGGTTGTCTCCGGTCCGTCCCGAGTCTCCTCCGTCGACCTTTCTCCGTCCTTTAGGTGTTTCTTCCCGTTTAGGTCAAGATGCCTCGTAAGACCGTGGTTAGGAAGAGGTCCCGTCCCGAGGCCGGTCCCGAGCGGCGCTCCAAGGCGCGGCACGATCCCGCGAGGCAACCACCTCCGGCTCGTTCCCCGCCTAGGGCGGTTCCCGCAAGGCCGTTGGCCGGGAAGGCCGTCACCACCGGGAGGTATGTTGACTTTGACTATCTCTCCCGGGAAGGGTTCACCATAGGTGATAGGCTTAGAGCCCAGGGCCTAGAGTACTTCCTCACTTTGGACCTTCCCACTTACCCTGGCCTTGTTCAAGAGTTTTATAGTACCGTCCATCGGGGAGATGGAGGTATCGAGGGCACAGTAGTAGGTGTCCCTGTGCGTGTCACGGAGGATCTCATTGCCCACATCCTCCACCTTCCATTAGTAGGGATGGCTCCCGCACACCCTGAGGATAGAGTTGAGGCCCTTACGGTCGTCTTAGGGCATCCACCTCAGTCCCCCCTAGACGAGGTATCTGCTAGCTCACTTCCTATTGAAGTGAGAATCCTTTTGAGTATTCTGTCCAGATCCATCTTCCCTAAGACAGGAAGATTTGATTTTGTAAATGAGAGGGACCTAGCTGTTATGTCTTACATTCTTCAGGATACCCCGGTCAACTTCCCCAAACTCATCTATAGGTATATGTGTGAGCCCCTAGATAGACCTAGGCTCACCCTCCCATACGGCATGATTTTTACTCTTCTCTTTAGGGAGTACGAGATTCCCATTCCTGAGAGGGAACCCTCTCGTGCATTGCGATGGACAGATCGCTTGTGTACGGGGACCATGCACAGGATGGGGTTTCGGAAGAGAGAAGGGATCTGGGTTAGGAAGTCTACCCTCACCGCTCAGACCACCAGACCTTCACCTAGTCCTGAGCCCGATTCAGACTACCCAGACCTTCCAGACCATCCAGACCTCCCATCCACTCCTCCTGCTCCTACCACCTCCGCCGGACCTTCCTCCTCGGCACCACCCTCTATGGCGGTCCGGATTGATCCTGAGCAGCTCCGGGAGCTGCGACAGGAGATAGTCAGAGAGGTGAGGGATGAGCTGCTTCGGGAGCTCCGAGGTGCGGTGCCTGCTCCCACTCCTGCACCCGTATCTTCTCAGTTGGTCCCTTCCTTGACAGTCCTGACTGACATGACGGCTCATGTACGGGAAGAGATCTACAATGTCCGGAGTTTGGTCCAGGCCCAGTTCCACAGCATGAGTGAGGTCACGAGCTCCACTCGACAGATGCGAGAGGAGATAGGTCGTGACATGCACACCACCACTGAGGGGGCCGAGCGCTTGGCGAATGTACTCATCGACAAGCTGGACGCACTTCAGACATCGGTGACTGGGCCTCAAGCGTCGGTGACAGAGCTCTCCACTACACATAGCCGAGCCACCACGTCTATCATCACACAGCTTGGCCATGTCACAGATGCAGTCACCCTCCTCATGGAGCAGAGCCGATTGAGAGGAGGAGCCACATCCTCGAGAGGAGGAGCCACATCCTCCAGAGGAGGAGATGCATCCTCGAGAGGGGGAGCTTCATCCTCGAGGAGGACATAGATGTGTTTGAGTTCTGTTTTGTATTGTTTTACTTTACTTATTGTATGCTCAAATCTACTTCAATTCATATCAATACAATGAGTAGACATCTTATCTTCAATTATGTGCCATTTGATGATTGTTTGTACTATTGATTGTGGTTGATTACCTCCTTTTTGGTATGATGACAAAAAGGGGGAGAAATATGTATAAAATGTGTAAAAGGGGAGAAAAATAAAAAAAATATATGTAAAAGAAATCAATGGAAATAAATAAAAAGATAAACTCTTAAAAACACACACAAATTTGTTCTAAGTGGATTCGGTACCTCGAGGCTCATTATCTCTCTTTTGGGGCTCCTAATGGAGTAATTTCCAGAATCTACTCAAGGGATATTCGGAGATTAGCTGAATCCTACTCAAGAACAAATTGACAGATTTTTCCTCTAAAAACAAAAAAATTCAGTTCAAAAACTTCAAAGCATTAAAAGGAAATTCAGAGAATCAAAACATAGTTGAATGCATATGTTGAGGGGGAGAATCTGAATTTTAATCAAGCTAAATCATTAATGACATATAAGCCAAACAATTGATTGCATAATATGAAGGCTTATATAATTCCAAATGAAAGGGGGAGCTTTAACTCCGAAATTTGTTGTTTCGCTCCTTTCAAACTTGGATAAATTAAATTATCAGACATTTGAATTCATTTATGGATTTTATTTCATTATTTATTGAGCAAGTCATTTTACATATACTCAAAGTTTTGTCATCATCAAAAAGGGGGAGATTGTGGAGTGATTGATTAAAAACCCATTTGATTTTGATGAGCTCAAAGCATTTGAGTATATCTTGTGATTACTAATGAATTCAATTGAGTGTTTCAGTGAAAATCCTGTCCAAGTGTCTCTAGATTTTGGTTCATAGTATTTTGGATAAGTTAAGAAGTCTGCTGAACCAAAGTCTGAGACTCGAGTCGACTCCCGAGTATCACGAGTCGACTCCAAGCGTATCAAGTTCACTGGCACGAGCTCGAGTCGACTCCAGACTAGTACGAGTCGACTCCGACTGAGAACAGAAAGAAGAACAGAAAGCCTCATCTCAGAACCTGTCAACGAGTCGACTCCTGAAGTGCGCGAGTCGACTCCAATGTTCAACGAGTCGACTCCAGGGTAGTAAGAGTCGACTCCAAGAGGTACACAAAGAAAAGTCAGAGAGCAGTTTTCGAGTCTGAGATTCGAGTCGACTCCAGTGGAACGCGAGTCGACTCCGATGGTTGGCAAGTCGACTCCAGAGAAAGCAAGAGTCGACTCTCAGCGGTACACAAAGAAAAGGTCAGAGAGCATTTTATGGACTCTGAGATTCGAGTCGACTCCCGCAATACGCGAGTCGACTCCGAGACTGTGCGACCATCGACAGACAGAAAACTATGTTACTGCCTTTGAGATTCGAGTCGACTCCCAGACAGCTCGAGTCGACTCCAAGACAAGCTTCACGTCAAAAGGCAGAAGACCAACTTTCGAAAACTGAGAGCCGAGTCGACTCCAAGGAAGTTCGAGTCG
Source organism: Phoenix dactylifera (assembly GCF_009389715.1). Taxonomy (NCBI): domain Eukaryota; kingdom Viridiplantae; phylum Streptophyta; class Magnoliopsida; order Arecales; family Arecaceae; genus Phoenix; species Phoenix dactylifera. The sequence goes on from NW_024068281.1 coordinate 152,181, forward strand.
ACTCCAAGACTAGATGAGCCAAAAGACAGAGAATCGGGAGTTCGGGCTCTGAGATTCGAGTCGACTCCAAGGACAGTCGAGTCGACTCGAGTGGACAATATTCAAAATTGGATCCACGGACTTCAGTGGATGAGCCGACTCCAAAATTGCCAGGTCAGCTCCAGAAGTTGGCGAGTCGACTCCGGATCAAGACGAGTCGACTCCCAGTCGTGACGGCAACTTTAATTCAAATTTGGAACAGTTGCCGAGTCGACTCCGAAAAAGCTTGAGTCGACTCACGCTACAGCTGAGTCGACTCCTGATCGCGCGAGTCGACTCCAACCCACCAACGGTCATATTGTCAGGCTGCGCAGAGTGTGCAGAACGGACAGAAAAAGCAGTGTAACGGCTAGTTTCCGTGGGGGTTGGCTTAAATAGCCACAGAAGACTGTAGCAAGGCAGAGAACAACCATTCCACTCCAAGCATTCAAGCTTTCAAGCTCTGCAACGTGCTCTTCAACGAAAAAGGGGAAGATCAGCATTTACTGCAACCAACTACATCTTCCCAGCAATTAAAGCCTCCTCCTGCATTCAAGTCGACTACTCATTCGAGAGGAGACCTGAGTTTAAGAAGCCATTCCTCTACTTCAGCTTAAAAGCGTTTGAGGGCTTCTAAACTCCTCTTTTGATTATATTGTTTTATATCTGCTTTTGAGAAGCTTATTTTCCTTTCTTTCTATAACTTGTATTTACTTGGTTCAATCGGGGGATTGAATCAAGGGGATTAAGGTTGGTTGGTGAGCCAAGTTAAAAACCAACGTGTGTAAGGGTTTGATTGTGAGCCCGGAAAAACAATCGGGGTTGGTTCTAGTCGGTGAGCCTGGGAAAACCGACCGAGTTCGTTGTGAGCTCGTAAAACAACAAGTTTGGTTGTGAGCTTGCAAAACAACCGGCTGTAATCCAAGGGGGTTATAGTGAATTCCCAAGAGAGACTTGGGGAGTGGACGTAGGAGCAAGGGGTAGCTCCGAACCACTATAAAACTCTGTGTTTGCATTGGATTGTCTCTTCTCTTCTTCCTCTCACATCACTCACAGTACTTAGCATTAATTAAATAACTTGCAATAGTTTTTAATTAATCATCCATAACGTTTTAATTATCCAAATTAATTTAAAACCCAATTCACCCCCCCCTCTTGGGTTGTCTATCTGGGCAACAAGTAGTCATGTGTCTTGAGCAGAAATTGGCCTTTTCTTCTTGTTCATCATCCGATGATGATGATGATGAGTCGGAGTCCGATAGGGTGGTGACGAGAGCTTTCTTCTTCTTGTATTTGCTCCCCTTCTTTAGTAAGGGACACTCAGCTCGGATGTGCCCCGGTTTCTTGCACTCATAACACCCAGTCCCTTCACTTTCCCTTTCCTTACCTTTATCCTTGCGGTAGGAATTTGAGGGGCCTCTCCTTTGATGAAAGGACTTTTTATTGTTGATGAATTTTCTGAACTTGCGCACTAGAAGAGCCTCATCATCATCTCCCTCATGATCCTCTTCTTCACTGCTGCTACTGCAAGACAAGTCCTTGTTAGATGATGTAGATTTAAGAGCTATTACCTTTTTCTTATGGGAGGACTCCTCTTCGTTGTGTTGCTTCATGGTTAGCTCGTGAGTCATTAGGGATCTAAGAAGCTCTTCAAGTGGAAGCTTGTTCAAGTCCTTGGCTTCTTGGATTGCCGTCACCTTGGCTTCCCATGATCTTGGTAGACAGCGAAGAATTTTTCTGACAAGATCACTGTTAGTATAGTTTTTGCCAAGGCTTTTTAGGCCATTGACAATGTCAGTAAACCTAGTGAACATGCTAGTGATTGTTTCATTTGAATCCATCTTAAATAGTTCATACTTATGAACTAATATATTTATTTTGGATTCTTTGACTTGATTTGTGCCCTCATGGGTCACTTCAAGTCTGTCCTAAATCTCTTTTGCTGAATTGCAAGTAGAGACTCTATTGAATTCATTCCTATCTAGTGAACAATAAAGCACATTCATTGCTTTCGCATTGAGTTGTGCCTTCCTAAAGTCATGGTCATCCCAATCCTTTTCTAGTTTGGGTACATTGACACCCTCTACATAGATGGATGGGATGTATGGCCCATTCACTATAATGGTCCACATCTCATAATCTTGGGCTTGGATAAATATTCTCATCCTAGCCTTCCAATATGAGTAGTCGGATCCATTAAAGAAAGGGGGTCTTTGGGTGGACTGACCCTCGATGTGGGAAGATCCAAATAGGGTTGTCATTTTGATCTTTGACTCTTACGGTAGAAGAGTTTAGGCTCTGATACCACTTGTTGCCCAGATAGACAACCCAAGAGGGGGGGTGAATTGGGTTTTAAAATAATTTAGCTATTTAAAACGTTTGTGGATGACTAATTAATGCTTTAGCATGATGATTAATTCGTTACTATATGCTGTGAATGAAATGAGAGAAATAGAAAGAGACAACCAATCACAAACACAAAGTTTTTATAGTGGTTCGGAGCTAACCCTTGCTCCTACGTCCACTCCCCAAGTCTTACTTGGGAATTCACTATAACCCCTTGGATTACAGCCGGTTGTTTTACAAGCTCACAACCTAACTTGTTGTTTTACGAGCTCACAATGAACTCGGTCGGTTTTTCCAGGCTCACCGACTAGAACCACCCCGATTGTTTTTCCGGGATCACAATCGAACCCTTACACGTTGGTTTTAACCTAGGCTCACCAACTAACCTCTACACCCTTGATTCAATCCCCCGATTGAACCAAGCAAAGATAAGATGTAAAGAAAAAGGACAAACAGAAAAACAAAGCTTCTCAAAAGCAGATAAATAACAATATAAACTGAAGAGAGGTTAGAAGCCCTCAAACACGTTTGAGTTGGAGTTGAGTAGGGCTTCTTGAGCTTCGGGTCTCCTCTTGAATGTCTGGTCGACTTGAATGCAGGAGGAGGCTTCTTTAAATGCTGGGAAGAGGAAGTTGGATGGAGTTAATGCCGCTCTTCCCTCTTTTCGTTGAAAACCAACTTGCAGAGAATGAAAGCTTAATCTCTTTGAATGGAATGGTGCTTCTCTACCTTGCTACAGTCCTCTGTGGCTATTTAAATCATCCCCCATGGAAACTAGCCGTTAGACACCTTTTTCTGCCCATTCTGCACACTCTGCACAACCTGACAATATGTCCGTTGGGGGGTCGGAGTCGACTCGCGCGATCAGGGGTCGACTCGGCTGTAGCGGGAGTCGACTCATGCTTTTCTGGAGTCGACTCGGCAACTGTTCCGGATTTGAATTAAAGTGGCCTCTTCGACTGGGAGTCGACTCGTCTTGACCCGGAGTCGACTCGCCAACTTCTGGAGCTGACTTGGCATTTTCGGAGTCGGCTCCTCCCATGAAATCCGTAGATCAACTTTTCAACTTGGTCCGCTCGAGTCGACTCGACAGTCCTAGGAGTCGACTCGGCGCTCAGAGCCCGAACTCTCGATCTTCTGTCTTTTGGCTTGTCCAGTCTTGGAGTCGACTCGAACTGTTCCGGAGTCGACTCGGCTCTCAGAGACAGTAAATCGGTCTTCTGTCTTTTTGGGGTCGCGCTGTCTCGGAGTCGACTCGTGTATTGCGGGAGTCGACTCGAATCTCAGAGTCCGAAAATGGTTCTCTGACTTTTGCCTTGTGTTCCACTGAGAGTCGACTCGCGTTCCACAGGAGTCGACTCGAATCTCAGGGTCGAAATAACGCTCTCTGACTTTTCTGTCTGTAGCTTCTTGGAGTCGACTCATATTACTCCGGAGTCGACTCGGTAAGCATCGGAGTCGACTCGCGCACTTCAGGAGTCGACTCGCTGACAGGTTTTAAGTTGATGCTTTCTGTTCGTCTGTCTGTTCTCAGTCGGAGTCGACTCGTACTGGTCTGGAGTCGACTCGAGCCCGTGCCAGTGATTCTGATACGCTTGGAGTCGACTCGTAATATCTTGGAGTCGACTCGAGTCTCAGACTTTGGTTCAAACTGACTTCATACCTTATCCAAAATATCTTGAACCAAGTCTAGAAACACTTAGATACGATTTTCACTGAAACACTTAATTGAATTCATTAGTAAACATAAGATATACTCAAATGCTTTGAGCTCATCAAAATCAAATAGGGGTTTTAATCAATCACTCCACAAAAAACTAGTGATCCACGCCTCTAGCAGCCAAGAAAAGTCTCCAGGTGCTGTGGTTTGAGGCGGTTCATCTTCTTAAGATTGGGATCAGATCCGTTCAGTCCTTCCACACACCGATCATTGTCCTAGCCCACGAGCAAATGATTCTGGTCATCTATTCCACGACAGGTGATAGATTTCCATTTTTTTCGGCTTGTTCATTTAATTATATTCTAGTTCTCTTGCATGATGGTCATATTCTTGAAACTTACTTTTGCTGTCAAAATTAGAACATAGAAACCCTACTTTCAAACCTATCCTATTCATCTTTTATATTAAATTTGTACATCCTAGCAACTGGACGTTTCTCAGTATTCTTCGATCAGATTGATTTAGGATCAGAATAACTGTACTACTAGATTGCAATCTAATTTATTAAATTGAATAATCTTAATCCTTAATTCCAAATAACCGAAGTAAAAATCAGCAACATTTAAACTTTAAGTTATTTTTGTGAAATTTGCTGATATCTGAAATCATAATAGATTGCATTAGTAGGTTATCGTGCATCAAATTTGGTCCTGCATCATATTTATTAGGGTTTCATTAGTGACATTGTATTTTACATCATCATACATAGTGTTAACATTGCATGTCGACCTGTAGTGATAGGGAATACCAAGCCAACCAACCTAAAGTCTCCTTAGCTACCATGGATTCCGAAGTCCTGAAATTCCTCATGGACCAGTTCGCTGCTATACAAGCTCAAAGGAAAGAAACATGCAAGAGGTCTGTGAGTTCATGTGGAATTCTAAGACCCCTAAACCACCAACCCCCATTGCAGCCTAACCTAAATTGATTTGGCCGCACCACCCATAGTCCTTCCCCATTCCCCTAGGAACCAAATCCACTGCTCTAGGTTTCAACAATTCGGCCACATAGCGTCTTAATGTTCCATTAAGACCTACCTGATTACTGAACTAGAAGTTAAAAACCAAGAGGCCGAATATGTCGAAGAAGTCTATGAACCAAATATAGAAAATTATGTAGAAGACTTTAAAGACGAACCCACCGAATTAGAATTTATCCAGAATGATCCCAAAAAAAAACTGTCAATCTAAGTACAAACACACCACTTCATATCACTACTTCAAAAGAGATAGTAAAAGATATCGAGAGCCAGTCTCCTGTGTTGGCACATGTGGCTAAAGCTATCAATGAGGAATCCAACCTTGATCATTTCCTTATGATAGCTCCCCTTCTAAAGGAGTTTCATTCTGTAGTCTCGATGATCTTTCTGATGCACTTCCTCCGATGCATGATATCCATCATGCAATTGAGTTAGTCCCACGAGCACCTCTGCATACCCTTCCTTATCATAGGCTCAACCCAAATGTATGCGCTGAGTTGAAGCATCAAGTTGACGAACTCTTTGCAATAGGGTATGATTGTGAGAGCCTAAGCCCCTATACTGTGTCTGCACTCCTCAACCCCACAAAAGATAGTTTCTGGAGGATGTGTGTTGATAGTCGTGCCATCAACAAACTCACGGTTAAGTATCGCTTTCCTATTCCTAGGCTAAACGATCTTTTAGATTCTATGTCTGGTGTCACGACCTTTTCTAGGATTGATTTGAAGAGTTGGTACCATCAGATTCGGATTCGTCCTGAATGCCCATGGCCAGATGTCATTATGGATTTCGTGTTAGGACTTTCACGTATTTCTACCAAGCACGATTTCATTTTTGTGGTTATGAACCAATTTTCAAAGATGGCTCATTTTCTTTCCTATTCTAATACTTCTCATGCTTCTAGAATGGTCAAACTTTATGTCGATGAAGTTGTTAGACCCTCTGACCCTCCAAAATCTATTATGTCTAATAGAGATGTTAGATTCATGAGCTACTTTAGAAAAACTATGTGGTATATGATAGGCACCAAACTAAATTTTTTTCTGCCTATCATCCTCAAACCGACAGCGAGACTGAAGTTGTCAATTGTAGCCTTAAAAACCTGTTAAAATGTTTGATAAGTGAACATGCTAGAACCTGAAATTTAGTGTTACCAATCACTAAGTTTCCATATAATAGTTTAGTCAATAAGTCCATAGGCATGAGTCTATTTGATGTGGTACATGGTTGCTAACCTAGGCAACCCATAGATCTGATCCCTATGTCTCATCAGTATAGAGTGTCTGAGTCTGCACAATTATTCGTATTGCACCCACATTCATTGTATCAAAAAATCAGTAAATGTATTTACTTTAATCACTTAAAATATAAATTTCTTGCTGATTTATCCAAATATTATAAAGAGCTAAGTGAAAGAGGTTACGTCATGATAAGAATTAGGCTTGAACGACTTTCTTCGGAAACATTCAAGAAATTGCAAGCTCGTAGTGCGGAATCGTTCAACGTTCTATGGAAAATCAGTTCGAATGTTTATATTGTGGATCTTTCTGAGGACTATGGGATTAGTGCGATATTTAATATTGAAGATTTAGTCCCATACAAAAAGACAGCATTCATGTCTTTTGACTCCTTTGTTGATATACCTACCCATGTTGAACACCCTGACCTATTATCTGCTATTGAGCCACCACCTTCCAAATTTTATGCATGCAGAGAACAAATAGAATATATATTGGATAAGCAGGTTATGTCAACCAAGAACAGTGGTTACCAACATTACCTTGTTTGGTAGAAAGGTCAACCAAAGTCTGACGTAACGTGAATTTCTAGAGTCCAGTTGCAGCACCTTGACCCCGATCTCCTGGAGCAGTACGACAGCCAGCCAGATCTGTATTCGATGGGGTCGAGCTTTTTTCATCCAGAAGGAGTTGATGGGGACATCAGAGCTCTTCATTCAGATGATCCTTAGCCTCCGGATTGAGTCAGACCCAAATTGGGTCTATTTAAGTCTGAGTTATTTTCTTTTATTGCATTATTTGCTTATGTCTTAATCAAGTCAATTTAGTCATTTGTTTTTGCTGACCCAAAAATTGATTTTGATGATCACAAAACCTTGAAGTATAATTACTAATGTTTGTGTTGCAAGAAGAAAGATAATTTGTTTTGCAAGGAACATAGTAAGTTGGAAAAATACAAGAAGGCCTCAAAAGCTCTCAAGAAAAGTTGGAAGAAAGCCACACTTCATTGGGCCAAGGTTCAGGTTCATAGAATTCAAGTTGGAGGAGCAAATTTAAAAAAAAAATCAAAAGAACAGTCCTCGAGTCAACTCCTGAAAGTTCGAGTCGACTCCTATTGTTCACGAGCCAACTCCCGCAGAACAAGATAGAGAGGTGATTTTCAATGAACAGTGCTCGAGCCGACTCCTACTATTCATGAGCCGACTCCAGCTACACTGCTGAGTCGACTCCTACTTCATTCGAGCCGTCTCTCTCAGTCAGGACAGAAAGTAGTTTTCAGCGCTACAGTTCTCGAGCCAACTTCAGCTACAGTGCCAGGCAAACTCCTATTCACGAGTCAACTCCTGCTTCAGCCGAGTCGACTCGAGCACGCTGGAAGGCATAACGGCTAGTTTTTTCTCAACTCCAACAGCTCTATTTTTATCTCTAACGGCTAGATCTTTGTTTCCACGACATCCAAAGCTATAAAATCAAGGAGAGAGCAAGGGGAGAAGTTAAGAAGTGGGAGAGAATACATAGGAAAGTGATTTCAAAGAGATTTTTAGAGAAACCTTCCAAAAATACAAAAGGGTCATTCAAATCAAAAGAGAGAGAAGAAGAGCATCTGAGTGAATCCCAAAGCTTCCTCTCCAACTGTGTGCTGCCTCAGTGATCCTATACTTCGTGCAAAATCAGAAGAGGGTCAAGTAAAGAAGAAGGTGAGTTCTTTCATCTGCCATACTTGTTTGAGAGCTTCTTCTCTTTACTCTATTTGTTTATATTGTTATATCTGCTTGTTTGAGAAGTTTGTATTTGTTTTAAACTCCTATTCAGATATCTTGTAACTTGATTTAATCAAGGGATAAAATCAAGGGGTTAAGATTTGTTGGTGAGCCAGTGAAAACCAATATTGTAAGGTTTTGGTTGGTGAGCCTTTGGAAAAACCAACTGGGTTGATTGTGAACCTGGAAAACAATCGGAAAAAATTTTGGTTGGTGAGCCTTTGGAAAAACCAACTGGGTTGATTGTGAACCCAGAAAACAATCGGGATAGGTTTTGGGTTGGTGAGCCTGGGAAAACCAACTTGGGTTCGTTGTGATCTAGAAAAAATAACAAGTTAGGTTGTGAGCTTGTAAAACAACCGGATTGTAGTCTTAGGATTATAGTGGAATTTCTAAGAGAGCTTGGGGAGTGGACGTAGGTGCAGTTGGCACCAAACCACTATACTTTTGTTGTGTTTGTGATGCTTCTTTGTTTAATTTTCTCACTTACTTACTTAGATAAATGTCTAATTAAATTGCTTGCTTAAACTCTTATCCGTGCATCCTTTAGTTGCAAGTATATTTAAATTATTTAATCAAGTTTCACTTAATTAAACTGCTTGAAGGTTCATTGTATTGAAATGCATGCTTGGAAAACTTAGATTAATTATTTATTGAGTCCGCTGCTTAAAAGTTTTAATCTTGATCAGATTAGAATCAAACTGTTGCTAAGTTTAACTGTGCATCCATACAGCTTAGCTAAATTTACTAAAAAGTTTAGAAGTAGTTGAAAAGTTTTTAAAAGACCCAATTCACCCCCCCCCCCCTCTTGGGTTGTATCCACTGGGCAACAATTTTGTTATTAGACTAGTCAATTGGGTTTAACCCAAGCCTCCTTCTTGTTCTTCTTGTTCTTCCTCCTTCTCTTTTCTTCTTCCTGCGTCTCTATTGTTGGGAATTGTGTCTCAAAGCCAATTTTTTAATTGTAAGAATTAGATTGTGTATATATTTTATTAAAATGAACAAAAATTTATTCTGGCATTTTTTCTATTCATCACAAGTGTTACATCTTCAAATTGAACTTTTGTGTATTGTGATGAAGTCCTTAGGACTAATTTAGTGGATAAAGGAGGTTTTATCATTTAGTCCTTAAACCAGTTTGCGACCAAATAATGAGCTGTCAATTGGACGATAGCTATGTCAAGTATAGGTCGTTGTGTGCCATTTAGTTGGTTGTCCTCTTAAACCAAGAAGATTGGAGACACTGTATGGCATATAGGTGAGATGTAGGAGTACATCGTCATTGAACAGTGACTCACCTGCATAGCACTCCACTGTCGGGAGTTAGCTCGCAAAGCATATGGGCATAAGTACCTCTTAGACCTGAGACTGTCACGGTGACTTGCAAGCAACTCACTGTACTTAGGCACTGGATGACCTGAATTTCTAATTCAGGGATCGGAAGAATGCTGGGTGCAGCAAGTACTCGCGAAGTCTGTGTATGAGTCAAGATGGGATTGACCGCTCCAGATTATAGGAGTTGATGTCTCATTGTATTTCAATTTAGTAAAACCTTGGCCAGGGTAAACCAAGTGATAGGTCACTTGATTTGATTATTTGAAATACACAATGGATGACCGGACCCAGAGATCGACAGTCCACTCTGAGGTCATCTTGAGCATTGATGGTCATAGGGATGAATTATGCAACAACCATACGTCTAGGTTCTTGAATGTTGCTTTGCATATTATCATTGCTAGATGTGATAAGTGCTTGATAATCTATAATTTAGTTATCTTTTCATAGCACTTATCAATGTTCTTAAACTAATAAATACGTATTTTACCATGAAATTGAATGATCATTGAAATAAATTTAAAATATGGTAAAAAGTAAATAATTCTTTTCTTAAATCAGACTCTGAACTTGTCTCTCTCTTGTTTGCAATCTTTCATGAAAATTACAGGAAAACATATAAGGAGGAGATTGTGTTGACCCGGTTTGGTAACTTGATAGAATTGTAGTCAAGCTAAGGTTATAATTAAATGGGTTTTTGTCCTAATTCGATCGAAAGTTATAATTAATTTTGTATGGGGCAGAGGTTTGATTAACCCTTTTTATTAGGTCACGATCCTGTTTTTAATCTTGTCTGGTCGAGTTCGATCTGAAGCAGCTTAGCAAGAATTAAATTTAAATGACAATGGGCTCAAGGACAAGTCAACATCATGACCCACCTCAAACCCAAAGTCAATTCCCAACCAATTCCTTACCTGCCTTCATATAAAATTTATAAATTTAAAACAAAAAAAGGGGAAATAATGAATATAATAAAATAAATAAAAATAATTTCGGGGAGAATCACTTATTCACTGTTCATATGAACAGTGTCCCGTAAAAACACTGTTCATATGAACAGTGAGAAATAATATAATAATAATAAAAAAAATATTAAAACTGTTTCACTGTTTATCTCCTTCCTCTCGTTATCTATCCTTCCCATGATCCCGCCTCATAGAGCGCCCCCCTGCCCGTTCCAGCCACGCGTCACAGCCGACGCTCCAATCCTCCACGCGGTGCAGCCGGCGACCAGATCCTCCGCCTCTTCATCCGCCTGCATCCCCGCCTCCGCACAGCTGCCGTTCCGGGCGTCTGAGACAAGCTACGCATGCTCCCAACGTATCACGCGATGAACCAGGCCGCCTTCCGTGCACCCAGCTATCCTCCCGTGGTGCAGCCGGCGACCAGATCCCCCCCAGCTCCATTCCGCTGATCCCGCGGCCCTTCATCCTCTTCATCCGCGATCTGCCTTCCGGCATCACGCCCCGGAATCAGCCGGCCGTGATCTCTTCTTCCTTCCCGAACGAGCACTCCAGACAGCTATAAAGAAGGAGGGTAGCCATCGGTGAGGGGGGCGGAAAGCTCGGTTTGAAGAACGGGGCGGAAAGCTTGGTTGAGGGAAAAACAGGGGAGCCTTGTTTCGTAGTGAAGAGGAAGAGAAGAAGAAATAAAAAAAAGAGAGAAAGGAGGGGGAAAGAGAATATTTTGTGATATTTTGGGAAGAATGAGAGGGGAAGACTTTCACTTGAAGATGGAAGGTCATCCGGAAGCCATGCTCGGCTAAACGTCTAGTCTAGGGCTGGATGAAGCCCTAGCAATGTATCAGGGCATTGTAGTTCTTATTTTCTTTATTATTTTGGAGCTTGTTTAAATTCTTATTATCAATGAAAAATCCTTTTATGATGTTTAAACTTTGAGCATGCTATTTATTATTCATGTTTGCTAAAGTAGTCTAAGATGATCCATGCCTAGGAAGATGAGGTGTACTGCACCCTAGGTTAGTATAATTAGGTAGACACTTCTTGCTATACCGAAGATGGATTTTCTTAAAACTCTTTATGTTTTTATTTTAAAAGGCTTGTAGCCAATATTGTATGCCTCTCCAAAAGATAAAAAAAAAATAAAGAATACAAACCCTGATGCAATGCTATGTGGTGGACTCTAAACCCTAGATCCATTTATTCTGATAAATTCTAATTCGCACTCATAGTTTAATTCAGTTAAATCAAGTTAGCAAATTCTTCTTCTTGATTTATTTTTAAAAGAAAAATAACTTATTCTTCAATTCCTATGGACCGACACCCGTAATCACCATCCTACAGGATACGTGCTATTGCGTGGTTTATTTTCAAAATTGAAAGAACCGATCAAGATGGCACCTCGATTAGTGCATGGAGTAGTCCATGTACTACCGGCTTAGTGTTCGAACCTATCGGAGTCACGGCTGACTTGTTTTCAAACTCCTATGGACCCGTGGACCACTCCCCCTCATGGACCCTTAACATTTTCTTTGTGAGCCGCAATGGAGAAAAGCCTGGGAGGAGAAAACAAAGCCTTCTTCCTCCCGGCTTCGTGTCCACACCGCGCCACCGTCTAGCCTCCGTCTGCTCTGCCGTCTGGACCGGAATGTCTGATTTTGAACTGGCTACATTTCGGTTAAATTTGATTTTTGAAATCCGGCTGTTATCGGATGAATTGGACGATTTTCTCCACATTTGTTTTTGAAACAAACGTTACCAATCTTACATTTAAATCGATAACAGCAGCTCATAACTCCTCTTAAAAACCTCTCTGCATTGGCCTATAGATAGACCAACGTTTTCCTCTTGAAGAGAGAACGAATAAGAGAGGAAAAATTAGAGTAAATCGGTCTGTGAAATTTTTGGAAGAAACTTCACAGACAGAGGCTTCGGTGGGATTTTTTCTAAAGGAGAAGAGGAAGAGAGAAGAAGTGGTCCTTCTCTCACAATCTTCTCCCAGTGGCAAGCATTCAGATCCGGCTTTCTAGTCTCCTCTCTTCTCCTCTGCAATCGGTCCAGAATTGAAGCTCTCGGGTTGGAAACGGGAGAGAAGGAAGAAGAAGAAGAAGGAGAAGAAAAGAAAAGTATTTTCTTCTAGGGTCCTTTTTGCAAAAAGTGTTTTTGCAAAATACAGACATCGTCCAACCTTCCTATGAAGTTCAACGTGCGCACGAAGTAGAGGGCCTACAGATCTAGGCCTCACGAAGTAACGTTCATGTTGCCCAAGAAGACAACCCAAGAGGGGGGGTGAATTGGGTTTGGATTAATTCTCGACCCATTAAAAACTATGATTAGTAATTAACTAAATCTATTGCAAGCAAATTAGTTAAGTTACTAGATAAAGTGAATGAAGAGAGAGAGAGAGAACAGCAGCCAATACAAACACAAACCAATTTATAGTGGTTCGGAGCTAACCCTTGCTCCTACGTCCACTCCCCAAGCTTCACATGGGAGTTCACTATAATTTCTTGGATTACAGCCGGTTATTTTACAAGTTCACAACCCAACTTGTTGTTTTCGTGAGATCACAACTAACTCGGTCGGTTTTCATAGGCTCACCGACTAGAACCATCCGATTGTTTTTCCGGAATCACAATCGAACACTTATACCGTTGGTTTTAACTTCGGGTCACCAACAAACCTTACAACCCTTGATTCAATCCCTTGATTGAATCAAGTAAGAAAAATAGTTTAGGAAAAGATACAAGGAAAGCTTCTTAACAAGCAAATATGAATCAATATGAATAGAGTAAAGTTAGAAGCCCTCAAACAAATTTTGGAAGAGGAAGAAAGGGCTTCTCGAACTCTGAATCTCCTCTTTGAGTGCACTGAAGATCTGATGTCAGAGGAAGAGCCTTGAATGCGAAGGAAAGACTTCTATGAATGTATTGAATGCGTTTCTTCCTTCTTTTGTTTGTCTTTTCTCTCAATAGACTCTTGGTAGTTGGAAAACATTTAATGCACAGATGGAGTAACTCTCTTGATGTCTACTACTGTTCACTCTGGCTATTTAAACAGTCCTCTTTGAAAAATAGCCGTTAGACACTGATTTGTGGCCATTCTGCACAGTCTGCACCTCCTGACAATGTATCCATTAGGGTCGGAGTCGACTCGCTCGATCTGGAGTCGACTCGGCTGTTGCTGGAGTCGACGCATGCTTTACTGGAGATGACTCGCTCACTGTTCAGGATTTGAATTAAAGTGCTGTCCCGTCCTGGAGTCGACTCGGACCAAACCTGGAGTCAACTCACCAATATCCGAAGATGACTCGGCACTTTTGGAGACGGCTCGTTCTCAGGATTCTAGAGATCTATTTTTCTGCATTTCTCTCTCAAGTCGACTCGGATCATTTTGGAGTCGACTCGGCTCTCAGAGCCCAAAAACTGATCCTCTGTCTTTCGAGTTGAACTGCCTCGGAGTCGACTCGAATTATCTTGGAGTCAACTCGACTCTCAGAGCCTGAAAACTGATCCTCTGTCTTTCGAGTTGAACTGCCTCGGAGTCGACTCGCACTTTGTTGGGGTCGACTCGGCTGACTTGGGGTCGACTCTCGTATTCTCGGAGTCGACTCGTTCATAGAGTCACTTTGTTTGGTTTCTGCCTTTCAGTCTGCTTTCCTCTGAGAGTCGACTCTTGCATGTTTAGAAGTCGACTCGCCAAACGTTGGAGTCAACTCGAATCCTTCTGGGATCGACTCGGTAACAGGGTCTAGAAAACACTTCTCTGTCTTTCTGTCTGTTACTCCTTGGAGTCGACTCGGAACCGTCGGGAGTCGACTCGGCAAGCATCGGAGTCGACTCGAAATCTTTGGAGTCGACTCGGTGACAGGGTCTGAAATTCATCATTCTGTCCTTCTGTCTGTTCTCAGTCGGAGTCGACTCGTAGTGTACCGGAGTCGACTCGAGCTTGTGCTAGAACCTCTGAAACACTTAAAGTCGACTCGCAATCTTCCGGAGTCGACTCGAGCTTCAGACTTTGGCTTAATTGAGTTCAACACTTAGCCAAAAGACCTTGAACAAAAGCTTGATGCTCTTAAAGATAAATTCACATATATTTGCCTAAAACACTAGATTGAATTCATTAGTACAACATGAAATATACTCAAATGCTTTGAGCTCATCAAAATCAAATAGGGGTATAATCAATCACTCCACAATCTCCTCTCTTTTTGATGATGACAAAACATTGAGTATTTGTAAAGGAAATTGCTCAACCAAAAGATGATTTATAGTAAAGTTTTGAAATGAATTCAAATGTCTAGTCATTTAATTTATCCAAAATTTAAATGTATGAATCAGTAAATCCTGAAATTAGAGCTCCTCCTTTTATTTGAAATTATATAAGCCTTCATATCATGCAATCAATTGTTTGGCTTATATGTGTTTAATGAATTTTCTTTCCTAAGATTTCAGATTCTCCCCCTCAACATATGCATTCAATTTTGTTTAGGTTCTCTGAATTTTCTTTTAATATCTTGAAGCTTTTGAGCTTAAATTCTTACTTTCAGAGAAAAAATCTGACAATTTGTTCTTGAGTATGATTCAACTAATCTCCGAATATTCCTTGAATAGATTCTGGAGATTACTCCTTGAGGAGCCCCAACAGAGAGATAATGAGCCTCGAGGTATCAAATCCACTAAGAACAAATTACTTTTTGCTTTAAGGATTTTCATTTTAGTGATTCCCTTTACATTTTAATTCAACATATTTTCTTCCCCTTTTTGTCATCATAGTAAAAAAGCACAAAACACAGAAAAGTATAAGAACTCAAATTGCACAATTTTGAAAGAAAATTTCTACTCATTGTATTAAAGTCAAATTTGAGTACAAGTGTGATTACATAACAGAAAAAGTCCTCAAGGGACTGTACATCAAAAAAATACACTAGGGTTTCTTTGTAGTGGAGGATGTGGCTCCCGTACTCAGTCTAGTATATTTGATGACCAAGCTTATCCCCCCTGAGACATTCCCTAGTTGTTCGATGATCTCCGAGGTGGCTCTAGACTGTATCGAAGTGAGCTGGGTCACACTTTCTTGGAGGGTGTCAAGTTTGGAGATCAAGGCATTTGCTAGCCTTTCTGCACCCTGACTCTGGCTACCTAGCTCGTTTCTGATGCTATCTCGCATCTTCCTCGTGTCATCCTTTACGTCGCTAATATTCCAGTATTGAGCTTGGACTAGGCTCCTTATGTTGTAGATTTTCTCCTTCAGGTCTGCTACCATCTTGGACACGGCTGCTAAGGAGGAAACGACGTCAGTGGAGGGAGCACTCAGTGGACCTCGGAGCTCTCTCAATAAATCATCTCTCAGCTCCCTCACAATCTCCTGTCTCATCTCCCGGAGCTGCTCAATGCTGATCTAGACTTCTAAAGGTTGCTGAGGTGGTGGAGCTGTAGATGGTCCAGCAGAAGTAGATGGGAATGAAGGACCAGAAGTGGAAGAAAAAGTGGGAGGAGCTGAGTAGTGGTCCTGATCATGATCAGGACTAGGTGAATGGTGAGTAGTGGGGTCGGAAGGTGTGCATGAAGATGTTTTCCTAACCCAGATATTTTCGACTTTATGGAACCCCATTCTGTGGAAAGTCCCCTCACCCATGTGATCAGTGTTTCGAAGTGAACGAGAGGGTTCCCCCTCAGAGATAGGGACCTCTAACTCCCTAAAGAAGAGTGTGAATAGCATGCCAGAAGGGAGACTCAACCTAGGTTTATCTAGGGGTTCACAGATATATTTGCAGATGAGTTTGGGAAAGTTGATGGGAGTGTCTTGGAGAATGTGGAACATCAATGCTAGGTCTCTCTCAGAGATGAAGTCAAACCTACCAGTTTTGGAAAAGAGGGTCCTAGAAATGATACTTAGGAGGAGCCGCATTTCAGCTGAAAGCTGATTTGCAGACACCTCCTCGATAGGGGATTGAGGTGGGCTCCCTAAGATGGCCGTAAGGGCCTCAGTCCTATCATGGGGATGAGTAGAAAAATTCCTTC
This sequence comes from Phoenix dactylifera, assembly GCF_009389715.1. Classification (NCBI taxonomy): domain Eukaryota; kingdom Viridiplantae; phylum Streptophyta; class Magnoliopsida; order Arecales; family Arecaceae; genus Phoenix; species Phoenix dactylifera. The sequence goes on from NW_024068281.1 coordinate 168,559, forward strand.
TCGGGAGAGATAGAGGATTCGAGCAATGAAGTCCTTCGAGATAACAATAGAGACACCCGCTACGGTTCCCTGGATACCACCACTACCTCGGGCTACAGTCCCATAAAATTTCCTAACTAACCCTGGATAAGTAGGGAGGTCTAAAGAACAGAAGAATTATAACCCTTGAGCCCTAAGATGATGCCCTAGGGTGAACCCTTCTCGGGAGAGGAAGTCAAAGTTGACTTTCCTCCCAGTAGAGACTGCTCTCTCGGCGCACGGACGCGAGGGAACCGGCCTAGGCGAGGAAGGAACCGGAGGTGGTGGCCTCACGGGTTCGTTCCGTGCCTTGGACCGTTGCTCGGCGCCGCTCGCGGAAAGAGGTCTCTTCCGGCTCGGGACAACGACTTTCCTAGGCATTTTGACCTAACAACCGAGGAATGGACAAGAGAAATGAAAGAGAACTCGAGGGAAAGGACCTAAAATGGGTTGGAGATGAGGTCGGAGACGACTCTAGGGTTTTGGAACAGTGGCGACCGAAAATAGAAGTGAAGAATAAATGTTTCGATTAGGGTTAAAAATCGGATTTCCGACCTCGAGTCAACTCTGGTATGTCGCGAGTCGACTCCAAAATATGCGCGAGTCGACTCGCCCATGAGCCGACTCTAAAATCTATTCGAGTCGACTCGAACTCTGGCACATAACCAAAGAACTCAGTTAATTCCGTGCCAAAGGAGAGAGATATGGAAATCTTTATAACTTAAGGAATGATTTGATGACCATAGACGTGAAATCCTATATCCAATATAAGCTAATCATCAAAATCAATGAATTATAGGGGAGTATTGTTAGAAGTATGCCCTAGAAGCCAATTTGGCTGACGCATTATATTATTCTGGGACATAAATTTGTACTTGACCTAATAATGAATTTATTAGAATGGGCATTCTTTTCATTCATGTTCTTATGTGTCCATGAATCGTCCAAGAAATTAATAAGATGATGACGCATATTCTCAAGAGTTGAGAATTTGAGGCATGTGTCATTGGTGATTAATTTCTGAATTGCTCCTGATCGATGGATCATCACGAGGACGGTGATCGATCCGCTGAGATTAGTGCACAGATCGCTTTCTTTGATGGACGAGTCTTGAGTCCACAGTGTGGCGACACTGGAGCAATTGTGCAAGTGCTTGTTAGAGAACAAGGGTACTGAGCGTGACCATAGCAAGTAGTCACTTGGATGTCTATCCACTCGTCAGTGACTTACTTGATGCTGTAGTTGTATGACTGGTCCTTTGACTTGCGATGCCTCGGCTATTCACAGTGAGGTTGCTGTAGTTTGACGAGCACATAAACATGAGCCCTAGCCAATTGGGTTCTTGTGGTGCAGATTGGCTGCAGTAGGTTCATTGTAAGAGTAGGAGTGCATCTAGATGGAATCTATCGATCTTGATAGGTTAAGAGAGATCCTATGTGATTTATGAGACTGAGTTCGTAAATCCTCGGCCGGGGTAGTATGTATAGTGGAAAAGGAGTTTTCCATTCTCGAACTTAAGTCGAATAAATCTTGACATATGACAGACGATGGGGTTTGACGAGTTATCCATGACCTCCGTCCTGTAGGGATCCACGATAGAAGGACCATATCATATGATAACTGCACCTAGAGGTTCATCATTCCATTCTGCTGGGTTGCCACTACATGCTGCTAGGTGTCACTGGTGGATGGTGAGACTCACAGGGACTATCTTGATGATCGATGGTCCCTGGTGAGTTGAGTTGGAATTGTTCCAACCCATTGAAAGGAGTTTTCAATGATATTGTGATAGAGATCGCAATATATCTCACTACCAGACAGAATAGAACCTATGGGGTCACACACATTAGAGGTATTGACCGATCCGATGGTTGAATTGTGATTAGGAATCACAAATAATCAATTTGATTGATAATTGGTTAACCCGCTAAGAGTTAGTGAGTTGAAGAAGGAATAATTGCAATTGGATTGCAATTTAATTTAATTAATTGGATTTAATTAATTGGACTTAATTACGAGTTCTACTTGGAGTAGGATTCTTAGAGTCCTAATTGGATTAGGATTTCAAATTAAATTAAAGTCCTACTTGGAGTAGGATTTCTAAAGTCCTAATTAGATTATGACTGAAATTGAATAAGTCCTAATTGGATTAGGAGTTCTTAAGTTCTAATTAATTTTAATCTAATAGATTAAGATGACTTCTAATTGGATTAGGATTCAAGAGTTCAATTGAGTCATGGTTTAATTGAAATTCTAATTAGATTAGGATTTAAAGGGAAAGAAAGATTGGGTTCACTCAATCCTCTTTGGAAGAGAATTAGACCCACCTTGTAAATGGTCCCCATGCCCCACTTAATTGGATTAAGTGAGGCGTGTGTGTGATAGGGAGAAGAGGGAGGGGCGTACCCCTCCCTAGGCTGATTACGTGAAGAAAAAGAGGGAGGGGCTACACCCTTCCTCTTGCCTTATAGGATAAGGTTGGAGCTCCTAAATTTTAGGAGCTCCACACCCAAATTAAAGAAGGATAGGGGCTGCCACCTTAAAAGTTTTTTTTTTCTTTTGGTGCCGTGAACCCCTCTCCCTCTTTTGGGTTTTTTCAGCCGCAATGCAAAGAAAAAAAAAAAAGGATAAACATGAGCTCCTAAAAGTTAGGAGCTCACGCTTAGAGATTTCAAAAGGAGGGCATGCGGGCCCCTTGCACAACCCCTCCTTTGGAAAAACGTGGGATTCTCTCCTCTTCCTTTGAGCCGTGAACAGCACCCTCCTTTCTGAGGGTTTCAGCCGCCAACAAAAAAAAAAAAAAAAAGGGAGGAGGCGTTGGCTCTCCTTTCTCCCTTCCTTCTTCCACCAAAATAAAAAGGCTGCAACTTGTTGCTTCCTTTTCATTCTTCTTTCTCCAATCCTTCTTGTTCAAGGGAGAGCAATCAAGGAGTTGTTTGCTGCAAGAAGAAAGAGATTCATCCATCCAAAGTCTTCTCTGCAAGGGAGCTAGCACCCCGGAGAGATTCAAAGGCTTCAATCGGTCCTCTCCTCGTGTGGATACCTGTAGAGGCCGGACGCGTGTGCGGCTTTAAGCGAACCTTCAACAAATACCACGATCATCAGATTGCGGTGATCATCTACCCGCACAAGGTGAAGATCTGATCTTCTTAATCATATAAAAAGTATTTAATCCTAATCTATCTACGAATGACGGTTTTAAAATATGTTCATGCGATGAACGGAATCTCGCGCATGTCTTCCGCTGCGCGCAGAATTTTTCTGAAATTTTCTGCGGCGTGCGAGGGATTCCAACAAGTATCACACGAATGGATCAATCACTTCTAACCCTCTTCTAAGAATACAAAATCGATCTTCACTTAAGGGTTTTGTGAAGATATCAGCAAGTTGATCATCAGTGCAAACAAATTCAAGCATTACATCACCATTTAACACATGATCTCTTATGAAGTGATGTCTTATCTCAATATGTTTAGTTCTTGAGTATTGAATTGGATTTTTAGTTAGATTTATGGCACTTGTATTATCATAATTTATGGGAATCTTATTTTGTTTAATGCCATAATCTTCAAGTTATTGTTTGATCCATAAAATTTGAGCACAACAACTCCCGGCAGCAACATATTCGGCTTCAGCCGTAGATAGTGCAACCGAGTTTTGTTTCTTGCTAAACCATGAAATTAGGTTTTCTCCTAAAAATTGACAAGACCCACTGGTGCTTTTTCTATCAAGTTTACAACCAGCGAAGTCTGAATCAGTGTACCCTATTAAATTTATGCTTGATTCTTTAAAGTACCATAGACCTATGGTTTTTGTTCCTATTAGATATTTAAAGATTCTCTTTACTGCAATTAGGTGTGATTCCTTAGGATTAGATTGATACCTAGCACACATGCATACACTAAACATAATATCAGGTCTACTTGCTGTAAGATATAGTAAAGATTCTATCATACCTCTATACAGCTTTTGATCTACTGATTTACCTGATTCATCTTTGTCTAGTTTGCATGATGAGCTCATGGGAGTGCCAATTGACTTGTTTCCATCCATATCAAACTTCTTTAGCATTTTCTTGATGTATTTAGCTTGATTGATGAAAATTCCTTCCTTAGATTGTTTGATTTGAAGTCCGAGAAAATAATTCAGCTCTCCCATCATGCTCATTTCAAATTCACTCTGCATTAACTCAGCAAACTCTTCGCAAAGGCGATTGTTAGTAGCACCGAAAATAATATCATCTACATAAATCTGCACTACCAACATATTTTTGTTTTTCTTTTTCAAAAATAGAGTTGTATCAACATTTTCTCTAGAAAATTTATGGTCTAATAGAAATTTGCTAAGTCTTTCATACCATGCTGTAGGAGCTTGTTTTAGACCATAAAGTGCTTTGTTTAGTTTATGAACATGATTGGGGTATTGATGATTCTCAAAACCAGGAGGTTGTTCTACATAAACCTCCTCCTTAATATACCCATTCAAGAAGGCACTTTTTACATCCATTTGGAATAATTTGAAATCTTTATTGCATGCAAATGCTAGTAACAATCTAATTACCTCAAGTCTAGCTACAGGAGCAAAAGTCTCATCAAAATCTATACCTTCTTCTTGATTATAGTACTTTGCTACTAGTCTAGCCTTGTTCCTAATCACAATTCTATTTTCATCAAGTTTATTTTTGTAAATCCATTTAGTTCCTATTATTGAATATTCAGTGGGTCTTTCAACTAAGTTCCATACTTTATTTCTTGTAAATTGGTTAAGTTCCTCTTGCATAGCATTTATCCAATTTACATCACTTTCAGCTTCTTCTATGTTTTTAGGTTCTAAATGTGAAACAAATGCAAGATGATTATTTAAGTTTCTAAGAGAGGCTCTAGTTCTAACAGGTTGAGATGGATCATCTAAGATTAATTCTTTAGGGTGACCATGAGCATACCTCCAAGCCTTTGTAAGCCCATGATCAACAATTACCTCTTGGTTTGTTGATGTGTCTCCAATCTGTTTCGGTTCATTTTCTTGTAATGTCATGCCATTCATGTTTTCCTCAAGTATCCCTGCATCATCATCAAGAGCTACTCTCTTGCTAGAAGAGACATCATTAGTATCATCAAAAACAACATGTATAGACTCTTCAATAACAAGGGTTCTTTTGTTGAAGATTCTATAAGCTTTACTTGATGTAGAATATCCCAAAAAGATACCTTCATCAGATTTGGAATTAAATTTGCCTAAGTTATCTTTGCCATTATTATGAATGAAACACCTACACCCAAAAACATGAAAGTAGTTTACTTTGGGCTTTCTATCTCTCCAAAGTTCGTAAGGTGTTTTCTTTATAATTGGTCTTAAAAGAACTCTATTTAATATATGACATGATGTGTTAATGGCTTCTTCCCAAAAATACTTTGGGAGGTTACTTTCACACAACATGGTCCTAGCCATTTCTTCTAAGGTTCTATTCTTTCTTTCTACCACTCCATTTTGTTGTGGTGTCCTAGGTGCAGAGAAATTATGAGTTATTCCCTTTTTACTACAAAATTCATCAAATAGATGATTTTCAAATTTCGTTCCATGATCACTCCTAATAGCTACAACTGAAGCATTTCTTGAGTTAGTTACTTCCTTATGAAATTTCTTAAATACTGAAAATGCTTTATCTTTATGAGCTAAAAATATGACCCATGTGTATCTAGAAAAATCATCTACAATGACAAGGTCATACTTGTTTCCACCAAGGCTTGTGGTTCTAGTTGGTCCAAAAAGATCCATGTGGAGTAGTTCAAGGGGTCTAGTAGTAAAGACACAATTTATGGATTTAAAGGAACTTCTAGATTGTTTGCCATATTGACATGCTTCATAAATTTTATTTTTCTCAAATTTTAGCTTTGGCAAACCAATCACAGAATCTCTTTTAACTAATTTTGATATTGTATCCATACTTGCATGGCCTAATTTATGGTGCCATAACCAACTTACATCATTGACTTTAGAATCACTAGCTACTAGGCAACGGCTATTATTGGCAAGATCTTCAAGATCTACTACATAAACATTGCCACGTCTTATTCCTTTGAATACTAAGCTATTGTCAATTGAGTTGGTTATGATGCATAGAGATGGCTTAAACAGAACATCAAAACCTCTATCACATAATTGACTAACGCTAAGTAAGTTATGCTTAAGACCATCTACAAATCGTACATTATCAACAAAGGTTGAAGAGGTAATTTGTACTTTACCTATGCCAACGACGTGACCTTGGTTATCGTCTCCAAAAGTCACAGCACCTCTCTTTTTAGGCTCTAGGGTGAAAAATTGCTCCTTTTCATCTGTCATGTGTCTTGAGCAGCTACTATCCAAGTACCAACAGTTTTTGTCGACCTTGGCTGCAAGACACTCCTACACAAGGAAATCATACAATTTTAGGTACCCAAGTTTTCTTGGGTCCTTCAAGGTTAGCTATGTTGGTTCCTTTTGGAACCCAAACCTTTTTAATTTTTTTTTTAGCTTCTATTTTTCTATGGTCACACTAATTAACTTTATGTCCTACTTTTTCACAGCAAAAATAGGTTATATTTTTAGTTTTACTTTCCCCAGCTTTTACAAAAAAAATTTTAAGAAACTTTTGCTTATTCTTAGGCTTATATCCTAAACCAGCTCTATTAAACATAGCTCGTTGACTATTAAGAATCATCTCCAATTTTTCAGAACTATATGTAAACTTTTCTACAATAGGTTTGTATTTTCCAAGTTCTTTTGTTAACTTCAGTTTTTCTGTTTTTAGTAAGTTTAAGTCTTTTGTAAGATTATCTTTTATAGTTTGGTTACTGTTTTTAAGTTCTGAAACTTCCTTAGTTAGTCTTTCGTTATCTTTAATTAAGGTATTAGTTTTTTGAGTTAGCAATTGGTTGCTTGTTTTAAGTTCTAAGTTTTCTTTGATGATAGAGTCCTTGTCCTTAATTAATTTATCGTACTTATGAGTGTAAGATTGATTAGTTAGTTTCAATTCTTTATTTTTAAAGTTTATTGTCTTATATTCATCCATTAGTTCATTAAAAGCATCATATAATTCATCAAAGATAAAATCTAAATGTGTTTCAGATATTACCTCATCATCATTTGCCATGAAGCAAAAATTTGCTTTTTCCTCTTGTTCCTCATCCGATGATGATGATGATTGATCGGAGTCTGTCAAGGTGGAGACAAGAGCTTTCTTCTTCTTGTATTTGCTGCCCTTCTTCAGCAAGGGATAGTCGATTCTGAAATGTCCCGGCTTCTTGCATTCATAGCAACCGATTCCCTCACTTTCTCTTTTCTTACCTTTGTCCTTGTTGTAGGAACTTGAGGAACCTCTCCTCTGATGAAAAGACTTCTTCCGGTTGATGAATTTTCTGAAATTTAGCACGAGAAGAGCCTCATCTTCATCTCCCTCATTGTCTTCTTCTTCACTGCAGCTACTGCAAGAGGGATCCTAGTTAGAAGAAGTAGAATTAAGAGCAATTACCTTTTTCTTATAGGAGGACTCTTCTTCACTGTGTTGCTTCATTGTGAGCTCATGTGTCATCAAGGATCCAAGGAGCTCCTCGAGTGCCAGCTTGTTCAAGTCTTTGGCTTCTTGGATCGCCGTTACCTTGGCTTCCCATGATCTTGGTAAAGATCGAAGAACTTTTCTGACAAGGTCACTATTAGTATAACTTTTGCTAAGGCTTTTTAGGCCATTGACAATATCAGTAAATCTAGTAAACATGCAAGTGATAGTTTCATTAGATTCCATTTTAAATAGTTCATACTTGTGAACTAGCATGTTTATTTTGGATTTCTTGACTTGATTCGTGCCCTCGTGGGTCACTTCAAGTCTGTCCCATATCTCTTTTGCAGAATTGCAAGTAGAGATTCTATTGAATTCATTATGGTCTAAGGCACAATAAAGTACATTCATTGCTTTGGCATTTAGTTGTGCCTTCCTTCTATCATTGTCATCCCAATCTTTTTCAAGCTTGGGTATAGTAATGTTGTCTACATAAATAGAAGAAATGTATGGTCCATTAACTATGATGTTCCAAACTTCATAGTCTTGAGCTTGGATAAATATTCTCATCCTAGTCTTCCAATAGGTGTACTTAGTTCCATTGAAGAATGGAGGCCTATTGGAGGATTTCCCCTCACTAAGAGAAGATCCAAAAGGGGTTGTCATTTTGATCTTTTACTCTTTTAATATAAGAGCTCCGGCTCTGATACCACTTGTTGCCCAAGAAGACACCCCAAGAGGGGGGGTGAATTGGGTTTGAATTAATTCTCGACCAATTAAAAACTATAATTAGTAATTAACTAAATCTATTGCAAGCAAATTAGTTAAGTTACTAGAAGAAGTGAATGAAGAGAGAGAGAGAGAACAGCAGCCAATACAAACACAAACTAATTTATAGTGGTTCGGAGCTAACCCTTGCTCCTACATCCACTCCCCAAGCTTTACTTGGGAGTTCACTATAATCCCTTGGATTACAGCCGGTTGTTTTACAAGTTCACAATCCAACTTGTTGTTTTCGTGAGATCACAACGAACTCGGTCGGTTTTCACAGGCTCACCGACTAGAACCACCCGATTTTTTTCTCGGGATCACAATCGAACCCTTACACCGTTGGTTTTAACTTCGGGTCACCAACAAACCTTACAACCCTTGATTCAATCCCCTAATTGAATCAAGTAAGAAAAACAGTTTGGAAAAAGATACAAGGAAAGCTTCTTAATAAGCAAATATGAATCAATATGAATAGAGTAAAGTTAGAAGCCCTCAAACAGCTTTTGGAAGAGGAAGAAAGGGCTTCTCGAACTCTGAGTCTCCTCTTTGAGTGCACTGAAGATCTGATGTCAGAGGAAGAGCCTTGAATACGAAGGAAAGACTTCTAGGAATGTATTGAATGCGTTTCTTCCTTCTTTTGCTTATCTTTTCTCTCAATAGACTCTTGGTAGTTGGAAAACACTTAATGCACAGATGGAGTAACTCTCTTGATGTCTACTACTGTTCACTCTGGCTATTTAAACAGTCCTCTTTGAAAAATAGCCGTTAGACACTGATTTGTGGCCGTTCTACACAGTCTGCACCTCCTGACAATGTATCCGTTGGGGTCGGAGTCGACTCGCTCGATCTGGAGTCGACTCGGCTGTTGCTGGAGTTGACTCATGCTTTACTGGAGACGACTCGCCCACTGTTCAGGATTTGAATTAAAGTGCTGTCCCATCCTGGAGTCGACTCGGACCAAACCTGGAGTCGACTCGCCAATATCCGGAGATGACTCGGCACTTTTGGAGACGGCTCGTTCTCAGGATTCTAGAGATCTATTTTTCTGCATTTCTCTCTCGAGTCGACTCGGATCATCTTGGAGTCGACTCGGCTCTCAGAGTCCGAAAACTGATCCTCTGTCTTTCGAGTTGAACTGCCTCGGAGTCGACTCGGATTATTTTGGAGTCAACTCGGCTCTCAGAGCCCAAAAACTGATCCTCTGTCTTTTGATAACTACCTCGGAGTCGACTCGCACTTTGTTGGGGTCGACTCGGCTGACTTGGGGTCGACTCTCGTATTCTCGAAGTCGACTCGTTCACAGAGTCACTTTGTTTGGTTTTCTACCTTTTAGTCTACTTTCCTCTAAGAGTCGACTCTTGCATGTTTAGGAGTCGACTCACCAAACGTTGGAGTCGACTCGAATCCTTCTAGAGTCGACTCGGTAACAGGGTCTAGAAAATACTTCTCTGTCTTTCTGTCTGTTACTCCTTGGAGTCGACTTAGAACCGTCGGAAGTCGACTCGACAAGCATCGGAGTCGACTCGGTGACAGGATCTGAAATTCATCTTTCTGTCCTTCTGTCTGTTCTCAGTCGGAGTCGACTCGTAGTATATCGGAGTCGACTCGAGCTTGTGCCAGAACCTCTGAAATACTTAGAGTCGACCCGAGCTTCAGACTTTGGCTTAATTGAGTTCAACACTTAGCCAAAAGATCTTGAACAAAAGCTCGATGCTCTTAAAGATAAATTCACATATATTTGCCTGAAACACTGGATTGAATTTATTAGTACAACATGAAATATACTCAAATACATTGAGCTCATCAAAATCAAATAGAGGTATAATCAATCACTCCACAGTTCTAGATTCGGTCTACCTCGACCATCTTCCGCTGCAGGATCGAGGTATGGTTTACATATTAGTATGTTTAAGATTTATAATTGTTATAAATAAATAAATAAAAATTTAAAACTGATTTTCATGCCTAGCATTCGATTTTATCGGACAATTCGGGATATTTTTCCTTCAACTGGTATCAGAGCCAGGTTGGCCGATGGAATTGGCCTATAACATCTAGAATTATGCATGATTTAATTTTAGATTAGATCTAAATTTAATGATAAAATATCAATCTTGTGCTGAATTATAAGGTTGTCCTGCTATAAGATTAACCCCTTATAGTGAAAAGATTGTCCTAGCACAAAATTGAGATTAATTTGTATCATAAAATAAATAGTTTATTTTTGTGAAATTATGCATAATTAATGTTTATGAAATTTCAGTTTTAAATTTATTATGACCACAAAATTTAAATATAAATTGTTTATATTTGGAATAAATTGACACCTTGAATCCATGATCATAATACATTTAACTAAGAATTAAATGTTGAATTTAAAATTTAAAATTTGAATTTCAAATAAAGATTTAAAATTCAAAATTTGAAATTCGAATTAAAATTTAAATTTGAACATGGGTTTTGGGGCATGCGTTAGCACAATCAGATTAGTTAACTAGGTTAGACCTAATCATGAAATCAAATTGAAATGGACTAACTTAAGAAACATGGTTTAATCTAATCAATAGTTGAACTAGACTAAATCAAGGTTTATAAAAAGATCAAACTCAATAGTTGTAGTTTATCATATCCAAATATTTCAATTGGATTTGATTGTGGCTCAGTGGTCGAGCCCAAGTTCCCAAGGATAACCTAAATCAACTTCATAAACCAATTGGTGTCTAAGGGAAGTCGGCATTTGATCATGGTTTTTAATTGGGGCTACCTCTTACCTGGCCAACATAGTTGGTGTCTAGGAAAGAGGTTAATGGTGTAACCCTCCCATGATCTCTCTTACCTGGCCAATTTGGTCGATCAAGTTTTGATTAAGGTACCTTGAGACTTGGCACTCACCCATGCCAATAAGGAAAATCAGTGTGACTGATTTAGGCATCTAATAAACCAATAAGAGCTAGTCCTCTATATGATTTGGTGAAGTCAGTGGAAGGATTTAGAATTATCGGTCAGTGTTACATATCATTTAAAATTCCTCTAAATTATTAGGTCCTTAAAATGATAAAGTTATATAGATAACTAGATCATAGCCTCCCATTAAGGTGAATGATAATGGGTCCAATATTACAGTTGAACATGCAGGACACTTCCATCTGGTGTTCCTCTGAATACTGAAATTATCCTTTATTATATGATAGCTTTTTGAGCTATCTAATTGTGATTAGGTTGGCCGAGCCTTCCTCGGGCCTGATCATATATTAGGTAGTGTCATCGAGTTAGTTCATTAATGGTTGGACCTAACCAGGATTTTCAGTAGAGGCCTCCGCCTACTGATTACCACCTGGGGCAAAATTGATTACTAGAAATTATTTAGAGAAACAATTGGTAATATACCTACCCTTAGATGCAAATGGGTTGGCCGAGCCTTCCTCGGGCCCGTATGCAGTCTATGCGGATTCTAGTACTCACTAGGGAATTAAAGTAATTCCTCGAATTAAAGGTAGAGGCTATTAATTCGATTAAAATAGTGGGAGAAAACTTTTGACTAAAGTCCAAGTCTTTAGGATTAAATAAATCATATATTGATTAGTTGGGTTTTTCCTTTATTTTTCAGATATGGCTAACTCATTATCCCTCCGAACATTATTAGACAATGATAAGCTTAATGGACCTAACTTCGATAGCTGGTATCGAAAGATGAAAATAGTATTAGAGCATGAGCGGATCCTGTATGTGATATCGAATCCTGCACCTGAGGAACCTGCAGTCAATGCATCATGTGGAGTGATTGATTATAACCCTATTTGATTTTGATGAGCTCAAAGCATTTGAGTATATCTTATGTTATACTAATGAATTCAATCTAGTGTTTCAGTCAAATATTTGTGAATTTATGTTTAAGTGTCTCTAGCTTTGGTTCAATACACTTTGGCTAAGTATAGAAATCAATTTGAACCAAAGTCTGAATCTCGAGTCGACTCCGGAAGATTACGAGTCGACTCCAAGCGTATCAAAAGCACTGGCACAAGCTCGAGTCGACTCCGGCACATTACGAGTCGACTCCGACTGAAAACAGACAGCCGGACAGAAAGATAAATCTCAGACCCTGTCACCGAGTCGACTCCTGAAGAATTAGAGTCGACTCCGATGCTTGCCGAGTCGACTCCAGCAAAGTACGAGTCGACTCCATGGAGTAACAGACAGAAAGACAGAGAAGCCATTTTGGACTCTGAGAGCCGAGTCGACTCCCGAAGAACTCGAGTCGACTCCGACAGTTGGCATGTCGACTCCTAAGGAAGCAAGAGTCGACTCTCAGAGAAATGCAAGGCTAAATGTCAGAGAGCCAACTTCGGTGTCTGAGAGCCGAGTCGACTCCTGCAAAGTCCGAGTCGACTCCAAGGCAATTCAACTCCAAAGACAGAAGACCGGTATTTCATGTCTGAGAGCTGAGTCGACTCCCGCAAAGTCCGAGTCGACTCCGAGGCAGTTCAACTCCAAAGACAGAAGATCGGTATCTCGGTGTCTGAGAGCCGAGTCGACTCCCACAAAGTTCGAGTCGACTCCGAGACAGTTCAAGTTCAAAGACAGAAGACCTGTCTTTCCGACTCTGAGAGCCGAGTCGACTCCTAGGAAATCCGAGTCGACTCGAGGAAGTAAAATCGAGAGGATAATTTTGGAATCCTGAAGATCGAGTCGTCTCCAGAAGGAAAAGTCATCTCCGAACAATTGGCGAGTCGACTCCAGGTTCAGCCGAGTCGACTCCAAAACAGGACGGCACTTTATTTCGAATTTTGAATAGTGGCCGAGTCGTCTCCAGTGCAGCATGAGTCGACTCCAGCAACACTCGAGTCGACTCCTGATCGAGCGAGTCGACTCCGATCCCAACGGACATTTTGTCAGGAGTTGCAGAATGTGCAGAACGGCCTTCAATCTGTGTCTAACGGCTATTTTTCTTTGGGAATGGCTTAAATAGCCTGAGTGAACAGTAATAGAGTAAGAAAGAGAGACTCCATTCAAAGCAAAAGGGATTTCCACCAACCAAAGGCTCTCTAGAGTGATTACAAGAAAAAGAAGGAAGAAGTGCATTGAAGTCAACTATCCAACCGTCTTCCTCACATTCAAGGCTCACCTCCTGACAGCAATTCAACATCACATTCAAGAGGAGTCAAAGAGTTTGAAAAGCCCCTTTCTCAACCTCCAAAATCTGTTTGAGGGCTTCTAACTCTTCTTTGCTTATATTATTTAAATACGCTTTTTGAGAAGCTTCCTTTTGTTCTTGTTTCAAACTATTAGTTTCATACTTGATTCAATCAGGGGATTGAATCAAGGGTGTCAAGGTTTATTGGTGAGCCGAGGTTAAAACCAACAGTGTAAGGGTTTGATTGTGATCCCGGAAAAATAATCGGGTGGTTCTAGTCGGTGAGCCTGTGAAAATCGACCGAGTTCGTTGTGATCTCGTAAAACAACAAATTGGGTTGTGAACTTGTAAAACAACTGGCTGTAATCCGAGGGATTATAGTGAACTCCCAAGTGAGGCTTGGGGAGTGGATGTAGGAGCAAGGGTTAGCTCCGAACCACTATAAAATCGCTTGTGTTTGTGATTGTTTCATTGTCTCTTCCTTTTCCCTTCATCCACTGCATATAGCAACTAATTAAACCACTTGCAATAAGTTTTAATTAGTTACTCACAAAGTTTTTAATTACAATAATTACTTTAAAACCCAATTCACCCCCCCCCCCTCTTGGGTTGTCTTTTTGGGCAACAAGTGGTATCAGAGCCGGAACTCTTCTACCAAAAGAGTAAAAGATCAAAATGACAACCCCATTTGGATCTTCTCATATTGAGGGCCAGTCCACCCATAGACCTCCATTCTTCAATGGAACCGACTACTCATATTGGAAGGCTAGGATGAGAATATTTATCCAAGCACAAGACTATGAGATGTGGACCACCATACTTAATGGACCATACATCCCATCAATTTTTGTAGAGGGTGTTACTATACCCAAACTTGAAAAGGATTGGGATGACAATGATATAAGGAAGGCACAACTAAATGCCAAAGCAATGAATGTGCTTTATTGTGCTTTAGACCGAAATGAATTCAATAGAGTCTCGACTTGCAATTCTGCAAAAGAGATATGGGATAGACTTGAAGTGACCCACGAGGGCACAAATCGAGTAAAAGAATCCAAAATAAATATACTAGTTCATAAGTATGAATTATTTAAGATGGATTCCAATGAAACTATCACTTGCATGTTTACTAGATTTACTGACATTGTCAATGGCCTAAAAAGCCTTGGCAAAAATTATACTAACAGTGACCTTGTTAGGAAAGTTCTTCGATGTTTGCCAAGGTCATGGGAGGCCAAGGTTACGGCAATCCAAGAAGCCAAGGACTTGAACAAGCTTCCACTTGAGGAGCTTCTTGGATCCCTAATGACGCACAAGCTCACAATGAAACAACACAGCGAAGAAGAATCCTCTCATAAGAAAAAGGTAATAGCTCTCAAATCTACTTCTTCTAACAAGGATTTATCTTGCAGTAGCAGCAGTGAAGAAGAAGATCATGAGGGAGATGATGATGAGGCTCTTCTCGTGCGTAAGTTCAGAAAATTCATCAACCGAAAGAAGTCCTTTCATCAGAGGAGAGGTCCCTCAAGTTCCTATTACAAGGATAAAGGTAAGAAAAGGGAAAATGAGGAAATCGGATGCTATGAATGTAAGAAGCCGGGATATTTCAGAGCGGACTGTCCTTTGCTCAAGAAGGCCAGCAAGTACAAGAAAAAGAAAGTCCTCGTCTCCACCCTATCGGATTCCGATTCATCATCATCATCATCGGATGAGGAACAAGAGGATAAGGCCAACCTCTGTTTTATGGCAAACGAAAATGAGGTAACATCTGAAACGCATTTAGATTTTACCTTTGATGAATTGTATGATGCGTTTAATGAATTAATGGATGAATATAAAACAATAAATCTTAAAAATAAAGAGCTAAAACTAACCAATCAATCTCACCTCCATAAATACGATAAATTAGTTAAGGATAAGGATTTTATCATTAAAGAAAATTTAGAACTTAAAACAAGCAAGCAAATGTTAATTCAAAAAATGAATACCTTAATTAAAGATAATGAAAAACTAACCAAGAAAATTTCTGAACTTAAAAAGGATAAACAAACTATTAGAGATAATTTTACAAAAGACTTAAACGCACTAAAAACAGAAAAACAAAAGTTGGCGAAAGAACTTGAAAAATACAAACTTTTTGTAGAAAAATTTACATATAGTTCTGAAAAATTAGAAATGATACTTAATAGTCAACGAGCTGTGTTCAATAGACCTGGTTTAGGGTATAAACCTAAAAATAAGCAAAAGCTTCTTAGTAATTTCTTTGTAAAAGCAGGGGAAAGCAAAATTAAGAATATAACCTGTTTTTGCTGTGGAAAAATAGGACATAAAGCTAATGTGTGTGATCATAGAAAAGGAAAAGCTAGAAGAAAAATTAAAAAAGTTTGGGTTCCAAAAGGAACCAACATTACTAACCATGAAGGACCCAAGAAAACTTGGGTACCTAAAATTGTATGATTTCCTTATGTAGGAGTGTCTTGCAGCCAAGGTCGACAAAAACTGTTGGTACTTGGATAGTGGCTGCTCAAGACACATGACGGGTGACAAAGACCAATTCTTCACCCTTGAGCATAAAAAGGGAGGTGCAGTGACATTTGGAGACAATAACCAAGGTCACATCGTTGGTATAGGTAAAGTACAAATCACCTCCTCAACCTTTGTTGATAATGTACGATTAGTAGATGGTCTCAAACATAACTTACTTAGCATAAGCCAATTATGTGATAAGGGTTTTGATGTTCTGTTTAAACCATCCTTATGCATCATAACCAACTCAATTGATAATAGCTTAGTATTCAAAGGAATAAGACGTGGAAATGTCTATGTAGTAGATCTAGATGATCTTGCTAAAAACATCCTTGCTTAGTTGCTAGTGATACTAAGGTTAATGATGCAAGTTAGTTATGGCACCGTAAATTAGGACATGCAAGTATGGATACAATATCTAAGTTAGTTAAAAGAGATTCTGTAATAGGTTTGCCAAAACTAAAATTTGAGAAAAATAAAATCTGTGAAGCTTGTCAATATGGCAAACAATCAAGAAACTCCTTTAAATCCATAAATTGTGTCTCTACCTTTAGACCTCTTGAACTACTACACATGGATCTATTTGGACCAACTAGAACCACAAGTCTAGGTGGAAACAAATATGGTCTTGTTATTGTAGATAATTTTTCTAGATATACTTGGGTCATGTTCTTAGCTCATAAAGATCAAGCGTTTTCTGTATTTAAGAAATTTCAAAAGGAAGTAACTAATGCGAGAGATGCTTCAGTCATAGCTATTAGAAGTGACCATGGAACGAAATTTGAAAATCATCTATTTGATGAATTTTGTAGTAAAAAGAGGATAACCCATAATTTCTCTGCACCTAGGACACCCAACAAAATGGAGTTGTAGAAAGAAAGAATAGAACCCTAGAGGAAATGGCCAGAACTATGTTATATGAAAGTAACCTCCCTAAGTATTTTTGGGGAGAAGCCATTAATACATCATGTCATATTGTAAATAGAGTTCTATTGAGACCCATTATAAAGAAAACACCTTATGAACTTTGGAAAAATAGAAAGCCCAAAGTAAACTATTTTCATGTTTTTGGATGTAGGTGTTTCATTCATAATAATGGCAAGGATAACTTAGGTAAATTTAATTCTAAATCTGATGAAGGTATCTTTTTGGGATATTCTACATCAAGTAAAGCATATAGAGTATTTAACAAAAGAAACCTTGTTATTGAAGAGTCTATACATGTTGTTTTTGATGATACTAATGATATCTCGTCTAGCAAGAGAGATGTTCCTGATGATGATGCAGAAATTCTTGAAGAAAAGATTGATGAGATGACATTACAAGAAGATGAACAAAAACTAATTGGAAATGCATCATCAAGTCAAGAGGCAATTGTGGATCATGGGCTGACTAAGGCTTGGAGGTATGCTCATGGGCATCCTAAGGAATTAATTTTAGATGATCCATCTCAACCTGTTAGGACTAGTGTTAGATGTATGCCCTAGAAGCCAATCTGGCTGACACATTGTTAATTCTAGGGACATAATTTTGTACTTGACTATTTATTATTGAATAAATAAAAGGCATCTTTTCATTCATATTGTTTATGTGTCTATGAATCGTCCAAGGAATTAATAAGATGATGATACATATTCTCAAGAGTTGAGAATTTGAGCCATGTATCATTGGTGATTAATTTCTAAATGCTCCTGATCAATAGATCATCACGAGGACGGTGATCGATCCGATCAGTGCACAGATTACTTTCCTTCTAGATGGACGAGACTTGAGTCCACAGTGTAGGGACACTGAAGTGATAGTGCAGGTGCTTGTTAGAGAACAAGGGTACTGAGCGTGACCAAGACAAGAAGTCACTTGGATGTATATCCACTCGTCAGTGACTTGCTTGATGTTGCAGTAGTGTGACTGGTCCTTTGACCTGCGGTGCTTCGGCTACTCACAGAGAGGTTATTGTAGTTTGACTGCACACATACATGGTCTCTAGCCATATGGGTCCATGCAGTGTAGATTGGCTGCAGTAGGTTCACTGCAGGAGTAGGGTATGCACCTACAAGGAATCTATCGACCTTGATAGAAGAGGAGTGATCCTATGTGATTTGTTAGACTGAGTTCTAAGATCTTGGCTAGGGCAGTAATATAAGGTGGAGAAAGAGTTTTCCACTATCGAACTCGAGTCGAATAAATCTTGACATATGACAGACGATGGGGTTTGACGAGTTGTCCATGACCTCCGTCCTGTAGGGATCCACGATAGTAGGACTGTATCACACGTTAACTGCACCTAGAGGTTCATCATTCTATTCTGCTGGGTAGCCACTACATGCTGCTAGGTGTCACTGGTGGATGGTGGGACTCACAGGGATTATCTCGATGATCGATAAATCCTAATGAGTTGAGTTGGAATCGTTCCAACCCATTGAAAGGAGTTTTCAATGATATAGTGATAGAGATCACAATATATCTCACTACCAGTCAGAATAGAACCTATGGGGTCACACACACTAGAAGTATTGACCGATCCGATGGTTGAAAAGTGATTATGAATCACGAGTAATCAATTCGATTGATAAGAAGTTGAAGAAGGAATGGGAGTTGATTAATTGGACTTAAATACAAATCCTACTTGAAGTAGGATTCCTAGAGTTCTAATTGGATTAGGACTGGGAATCCTATTTGGAGTAGGACTGGGATTCCTACTTGGAATAGGATTCCTGCAATCCTAATGAGATTAGGAGTTTTGAATCAAAATTAGATTCCTACTTGGAGTAGGATTCCTAGAGTCCTAATCGGATTAGGACTTTGGATTCGAATAGAGTCCTAATTGAATTAGGACTAAAATTAAATATGTCCTAATTTGGATTAGGGTTTCTTAAGTTACAATTAATTATTAATCTAATGAATCAATAAGACTCCTAATTGGATTAGGATTGAAGAGTTCAATTGAGTCAAAATTGATTTGAGTTCTAATTGGATTAGGACTTACCTAGATTGGATCCTGATTGGTTCACCCTTGGGCTAAGCCTAATTGGATTAGGGCTTGACCACATTAGGGCATTTCAAACCCTACTTAATGTGGATTAGGGTTTACCATGAGGAGGGGAATATGCCCCTCCCTTTTCATGTGGAGAAGGGAGAAGAGAGGGGGCCGGCGCCCCCTCTTAGGAAAGTAGTCTAGGGCTCCTAAGTTGTAGGAGCCCTGGATGCTATAAAAGGAGGTGAAAGAAGGGGCTACGCCCTAAGCTTGAATCCTCCTCTCCTTGCTGCCGCCACCCTCTCCCTTTCCTTGGTTCAGCCGCCAACAAGAAGGAGAAAAGAAGAGAGCCTTGTCCGCCTCCTCTTCCTCCAATCCTTCTTCCAACGCAGGAAAAGAAAGAAGGCTGCAGAAGCTGTGTTCTTCTTCCTTGAGTTCCTTCTTCTTCCTCCTCCTCTCAAGCACAATCAAGGGTTGATTGAAAGAGAGGAGATCAGCCATCAAAAGCTATCTCTGCAAGGGAGCTAGCACCCCGGTGAGATAGAGAGCTTGGATCGGATCCTGCTTCGTGTGGATACCCGTAGAGGCCGGACACTTGAACGGCTTCAAGCGAACCTTCATCCTAGACCACGAACTTCAGTTTGCGGTGATCATCTACCCGCACAAGGTGAAGATCTGATCTTCTAATGTATTTAAAAAGTTTTAATTCTTATCTAACTACGAACGGTTCATGAAACAACGTTCATGCGATGAACGTCGATCCCGCACATGCCTCTTCCGCTGCCATCTGATTTTTTTTTGAAATATCAGCGGCATGGGCGGGTTTCCAACAGTGGTATCAGAGCCTAGGCTTCGTAGATTAAGGTAAGAATTAATTATCTAAAGGCTTATTAGATCTGAAAATTGAATGATCATGCATGCTGAAAATTTCTGCATGCAGATTTTTCAGGGGTGCTGATTTTTGCATGCTGATTTTTATGTGATAAAATGATGATTCTAATTGCGTTGTTAATGAGATTACAAACTTTAGAATCATGATTAGCATGATCAGCAACCTATGTCATGATATAATCAGTTAGTTTTCAGATCTGAAAATTATAATTGTTGCATATGGTGATGATCATAGGATTCAAACCCTTTTGGTATCAAATGTAATGACCTGCGATGTGATCTGCAATGTCATGTAATTTTTCAGATGCTTGCATGCATCTTATTTGATGTTTTGAGAGGCCTGCGTGCCTCCTAAAAGGAGATGTAATTTATTTTTATTTTTATTTTACAATCTGGTTGTATTTGTGTGATGTGATGTATGTCAACGATCAAGTTGAAGACTAGGCATGAGATGAACAGGTGATCTAAGCGGTTGATGGCGATTGGATCAAGAGTTGATCAAGGATCGGATCAAGGAGGCTTGGAACCAATTCAAGAGTTGAAGACCAGTTGATCGATTGACGTGCATGTGCTTGTAATACGACCTAACTAGAATCCATGATTATCACCTATTTAAAGTTTAGCTTTAATTATTGCTGCGATTATAACTGCCTGCAATGTGCCGTTTGCATGTGATGTGAATGTTAGTCGGGTAGATAGGTTTACATGTGATGTAGCAAACCCAATTGAGACCTAAATCAAAACCTCCTCAATCAAGTCGAGAGTGAACCGACATGAGCAAGTCATATTAGATTAATTGATCTAATTGGTGTCTAGGAAAGCATGAAAGGTGGTTACTTAATTAGGACCTTACTCTCTGAGTAAGGGGAGCCTCCCACCTGCTTACCTGGCCAATTGTTCGATTACCTCTTATGAAGAGCTCAAGTTGCAAATACTAAGACCTGATTAACCAATATTAAGTCAATAGGTCTTCCACTGTAGTAGAGCTGCTAAGGCCTTTCTGATGTTGATTTGTCTCGGCTGGACACAGTGGTCAAGTTGCATCGGAGGACTGGACCTCTCTATAGACATGAGATGTTGTAGGATAAAGGTGGGGTTGGGCACCAATAACTGTTAGGTGAGGACCCAATGACGACTTTATTCCTACGGTTATACGGTGGGTCTGACTTAACTAAGAAATGGGACCAATAACTGTTAGGTGAGGTTTTCATGGCTTAGAGACTAAGTTACACTGCAACATGCTTGAGAAGCATTGTACAAGAGTTGTACATTCATCAATCTATGTGTCACCAATAACTGTTAGGTGAGGTGGCATGTAAATTGGTGGGACCGCAGTACCCACTAGAAACCCTAGTCGTGTGGGATTTCCGTTTCCCTACCAGGGGAGTGTGAAGGATTCAAAAAAATAGTGGGAGTTACATTTGTTCTAAAAGACCTTAGAAGAGATTAGGATCAAGTACAAAAGTCTAACTAGAATCTTTACTCTCTGCAGATACAATGTCAGCTTCAAATCTTTTGTCCCGTATTCTTGAGACCAACCGACTGACCGGAACCAATTACAAAGACTGGCTTAGAAACCTCAAAATTATTTTGGACTGTGAGAAAATAGGCTACATACTCGATTCAGATATCCCCATACTACCAACACGTCCTACTGATGTTCAGCGTGAGATGTATAAAAAGTGGTTGGATGATGACATTAGAGTAAAATGCTATATGATGGCATCCATGTCAAATGAACTCCAATGCCAGCATGAAAATATGAAGACTGCTAGGGACATACTGGCACACCTGCAAGAGTTGTATGGTGAGCAGAGTCGCACAGCTCATTTTGAAGTGTCCAAGAGGCTTTTCAAAACAAAGATGCGCGAGGGGCAGTCTGTCCATGCTCACGGTCTGACTATGATCAAGAATCTGGAGGAGCTTGAGAAGCTCAGTATGGACATGCACAAGGAATTACAAGTGGATTTGATCCTACAGTCACTTCCTAATTCATTTGGTCAGTTTATAGTAAACTACCACATGAATAAGATTGAATGCACTAAGACTGAACTAATAAACATGTTGGTAACTGCTGAAGGAGCCTTGAAAGGTTCAAGGGGCAATGTCCTTGCTGCTGAGTTGACTTCTGGTTCCAAGAGAAAGTCTACTTGGAAGAAAAAGAAGCCTGCTAAGAGGCAGAAGAAAGACAAGAAGCCAAAGAAGGAAGTTCAAAAGAAAAGGGCTAACGACAAAGGAAAATGTTTCCACTGCAATGTCGACGGCCACTGGAAGAGAAACTGTCCTTCATACCTCGAGAGCCTGAAGAACAAGAAAGGTGACATACCTTCAGAAGGTATAGACTTGCTCATTATTGAAACTAATCTAACGGTTTCTTCTACTTCTAGTTGGGTTATAGATTCTGGTTCTAGTGCTCATTTGTGCACTACCATGCAGGGTCTAAAGGAAAGTAGAAGGCTGGCGGAAGGTGCGGTAACCCTTCGAGTTGGCAACGGGGCAAAAGTTGCTGCTGTGGCTGTGGGCACCTACCATTTGCGACTACCGTCTGGATTTAGTTTATTACTTAGAGACTGCTATTATGTACCTGCTGCTAGCAGAAATTTGATTTCTGTTTCATGTCTAGCACAGAAAGGTCATGTTTTTACATTTGACAAAGACTGCTGTTCTATTTATTTCAGAAATAAAATAGTTGCACGTGGTTTCATGATCGACAGTCTCTATCATTTACATATGGATGTATCTGTGAATGTTACCGAGCAAGAAGTGAGTGCCAAAGGATCCAAAAGATCCAGAGATGAGATAAACCAAAAATATTTGTGGCACCTCAGACTTGGCCATATTGGAGAGGATAGGATGAACAAAATGGATAAAGATGGGCTTCTCGGCTCATTGACTTCCGAGTCATATCCAGTTTGCGAGTCCTGTCTTCAAGAAAAAATGGCTAGACTGCCCTTTGTAGGACATGGGGAGAGGACCACTGAAATACTTACCCTAGTACATACAGATGTATGTGGCCCATTCGATGTGCTAGCCAGGGGACGTTATTCTTACTTCATTACCTTTACCGATGATTATTCACGGTATGGGTATGTGTATCTTATGAGACACAAGTCTGAATCTTTTGAAAAGTTCAAAGAGTTCAAGAATGAAGTAGAAAAACAAACTGAAAAACCTCTTAAGGCTCTTCGATCAGATCGAGGAGGAGAATACCTTAGTGGGGAATTCCGGGACTATCTCAAGGAAAACGGCATAGTCTCACAGTGGACACCTCCGGGTACACCTCAACTCAACGGGGTGTCAGAGAGGAGGAATCGGACCCTATTGGATATGGTCAGGTCCATGATGAGCTTCACTGATTTACCTATGTTCCTTTGGGGAGATGCCTTACTCACAGCGATTTATTTATTAAATAGAGTTCCCTCTAAATCCGTTCCTACCACACCGTATGAGATATGGCATGGTAAGAAACCAAGTCTTGGTCATCTCAAGATTTGGGGATGTCTGGCCCACGTCAAGAGACTACGGGCAGACAAGTTAGAGGCTAGGACCATAAGTGCTCGTTTTATAGGATATCCTAAAGAGTCATTAGGATACAATTTTTTACATCTCAGAGGATCACAATGTGTTTGTGAGCCGTCATGCAATCTTCTTGGAAAATCAGTTTATCCTTGATAGAGGCAGTGGGAGGAAAATTGAGCTTGAAGAGAAAGTCTCTGAATAGCAACGAGTCATGGATCCTATTGAACCCATTCATACAGAGCCAGTACACGATGTCCCTCGACCACCTCGTAGATCTAGTAGGGTCTCCCATCCTCCCGATAGATACTTAGGTATAATAGAAGAGGATACCGAGGAAATGTTCCTAGTGGGAGATAGGGATCATACACAAGATCTCAAAACCTACAACGAGGCGATATCTGATATCGATTCTAAGAAATGGTTGGAAGCTATGAAGTCAGAGATAGACTCCATGCATTCCAACCAAGTCTGGACCTTAGTAGACCCACCAGAAGGTATTGTATCTATTGGATGCAAATGGATCTACAAAAGGAAGATAGGTTCGGATGGAGAGGTAGAGACCTATAAGGCAAGGCTTGTGGCGAAAGGGTATAGTCAGCGCGAAGGCATTGACTATCAGGAGACCTTTTCACTTGTAGCCATGCTAAAATCCATCCGAACATTGCTTGCCATTGCAGCATTTCATGATTATGAAATCTGGCAGATGGATGTGAAAACTGCTTTCCTGAATGGATATCTTGATGAAGATATCTATATGGAACAGCCTTTGGGTTTCACTTCCAGTGATGGAGATCACAAGGTCTGCAAGCTGCAAAGGTCCATCTATGGACTAAAGCAAGCATCTCGGAGTTGGAACACTCGTTTCGATGACGCAATCAAAACGTTTGATTTCATCAAAAATGAAGAGGAACCGTGTGTTTACAAAAAGGTTAGTGGGAGCGCTGTCGTATTTCTCGTACTGTACGTGGAAGACATCCTCCTGATAGGGAATGATATTCCCATGCTAACCTCGGTCAAGGTCTGGTTGTCAAAAGAATTCTCCATGAAAGACCTTGGGGAAGCATCCTATATTTTGGGAATTAAGGTCTACAGAGATAGATCTAAAAGGATGCTTGGCTTATCATAGAAGATGTACATAGAGGAAGTGCTAAAAAGGTTCAGCATGGAAAACTCTAAAAGGGGTCTCTTACCCCTAAGACATGAAATTTATCTCTCCAAGAAGATGTGCCCCAACACATCTGAAGAGATTCAACGCATGAGCAAGATCACTTATGCATCGGCAATAGGAAGCCTCATGTATGCCATGCTATGTACACAACCTGATATAGCTCTTGCTGTGAGTGTCACAAGCAGATATCAGTCGAATCCAGGTGAAGAACACTGGACAGTTGTGAAGAATATTCTTAAGTACTTGAGAAGAACTAAAGATTTATTCTTAGTTTTTGGAGGATCATCAGAGTTAAAGGTAGAAGGGTACACAGATTCAGACTTCATGACTGATGTCGATGACAGGAAGTCAACATCTGGACATGTGTTCTTGTGCAATGGTGGTACGGTGAATTGAAAGAGTTCTAAACAACCGATCATTGCTGATTCTACTATGGAAGCTGAATATGTCGTCGCCTCTGAAGCTGCTAAGGAAGGCTTCTGGTTCAAAAAATTCATTGCAGAGTTGGACGTGATGACATCAGATGCCATAACACTCTACTGCGATAATAATGGCGCCATAGCCCTTGCTAAGGAGCCAAGGTCTCATCAGAAGTCTAAGCATATAGAGCGGCGCTTCCATCTCATACGCGACTATGTTGAGAAGAAATATGTAGAGGTGCAGAGAGTAGACTCCGCGAATAACGTGGCAGACCCATTCACTAAGCAGCTAAGTCAACAAAAGACTGAAGCCCACCTTGAGAAGATGGGGCTTAGATATATGACTGATTGGCTTTAGTGCAAGTGGGAGATTGTTAGATGTATGCCCTAGAAGCCAATCTGGCTGATACATTGTTAATTCTAGGGACATAATTTTGTACTTGACTATTTATTATTGAATAAATAAAAGGCATCTTTTCATTCATATTATTTATGTGTCTATGAATCGTCCAAGAAATTAATAAGATGATGATACATATTCTAAAGGAGTTGAGAATTTGAGCCATGTATCATTGGTGATTAATTTCTAAATGCTCCTGATCAATGGATCATCACGAGGACGGTGATCGATCCGATCAGTGCACAGATCACTTTCCTTCTGGATGGACAAGACTTGAGTCTATAGTGTAGGGACACTGAAGTGATACTGCAGGTGCTTGTTAGAGAACAAGGGTACTGAGCGTGACCAAGACAAGAAGTCACTTGGATGTCTATCCACTCGTCAGTGACTTGCTTGATGTTGCAGTAGTGTGACTGGTCCTTTGACCTGCGGTGCTTCGGCTACTCACAGAGAGGTTATTATAGTTTGACTGCACACATACATGGTCTCTAGCCATATGGATCCATGCAGTGTAGATTGGCTGCAGTAGGTTCACTGTAGGAGTAGGGTATGCACCTACAAGGAATCTATCGACCTTGATAGAAGAGGAGTGATCCTATGTGATTTGTTAGACTGAGTTCTAAGACCTTGGCCAGGGCAGTAATATAAGGTGGAGAAAGAGTTTTCCACTATCGAACTCGAGTCGAATAAATCTTGACATATGACAGACGATGGGGTTTTGACGAGTTGTCCATGACCTCCGTCCTGTAGGGATCCACGATAGTAGGACTGTATCACACGTCAACTGCACCTAGAGGTTCATCATTCTATTCTGCTGGGTAGCCACTACATGCTGTTAGGTGTCACTGGTGGATGGTGGGACTCACAGGGATTATCTCGATGATCGATAAACCCTAATGAGTTGAGTTGGAATCGTTCCAACCCATTGAAAGGAGTTTTCAATGATATAGTGATAGAGATCACAATATATCTCACTACCAGTCAAAATAGAACCTATGGGGTCACACACACTAGAAGTATTGACCGATCCGATGGTTGAAAAGTGATTATGAATCACGAGTAATCAATTCGATTGATAAGAAGTTGAAGAAGGAATGGGAGTTGATTAATTGGACTTAAATCACAAATCCTACTTGAAGTAGGATTCCTAGAGTTCTAATTAGATTAGGACTGGAAATCCTATTTGGAGTAGGACTGGGATTTCTACTTGGAATAGGATTCCTGCAATCCTAATGAGATTAGGAGTTTTGAATCAAAATTGGATTCCTACTTGGAGTAGGATTCCTAGAGTCCTAATTGGATTAGGACTTCGGATTCAAATAGAGTCCTAATTGGATTAGGACTAAAATTAAATATGTCCTAATTTGGATTAGGATTTCTTAAGTCACAATTAATTATTAATCTAATGAATCAATAAGACTCCTAATTGGATTAGGATTGAAGAGTTCAATTAAGTCAAAATTGATTTGAGTTCTAATTGGATTAGGACTTACCTAGATTGGATCCTGATTGGTTCACCCTTGGGCTAAGCCTAATTGGATTAGGGCTTGACCACATTAGGGCATTTCAAACCCTACTTAATGTGGATTAGGGTTTACCATGAGGAGGGGAATATGCCCCTCCCTTTTCATGTGGAGAAGGGAGAAGAGAGGGGGCCGGCGCCCCCTCTTAGGAAAGTAGTCTAGGGCTCCTAAGTTGTAGGAGCCCTGGATGCTATAAAAGGAGGTGAAAGAAGGGGCTACGCCCTAAGCTTGAATCCTCCTCTCCTTGCTGCCGCCACCCTCTCCCTTTCCTTGGTTCAGCCGCCAACAAGAAGGAGAAAGAAGAGAGCCTTGTCCGCCTCCTCTTCCTCCAATCCTTCTTCCAACGCAGGAAAAGAAAGAAGGCTGCAGAAGCTGTGTTCTTCTTCCTTGAGTTCCTTCTCTCTTCCTCCTCTCTCCCTTGAAAGAGAGGAGCCATCAATAAGCTATCTCTTCCTCTCTCCTCCT